>NW_026261578.1:254965-324503 GCF_900747795.2 Erpetoichthys calabaricus | reverse complement strand
CCCCCCCCCCCCCCCCCCCCCCCCCCCATAACCTCCCCACCCAGCGCAGCCTTTGATAAGATGCATTCAGAAGGAAAGGATGTTGCTGACAAAGTCAGGTGTTTTTTTGAAAGTTTGGCTCCAGATGTGCTTATCCAGCTGCTCCTTCTTGTCAGTACTTGAGTGATCTTTATGTTCACCTCTGGATTAATTCGCAAAGTTTCTTTGCAACTTTTTTGTCTCATTAACGCAGAAATCCCGAGGTTTTCCTAAAATTGCAGAAGACACTGTTGATGGCGCTGATTCTGTTTTAAAGACAGTTGTGATTAGTTATGTAGCACACGCTTTTACTCGCATTGCTTTTCGGAAATCAATAATACAAATCAGCTACAGATCTGGGAATCACTGAATAGTAAAAACGTTTAATGAGAGTGTCTTGCGCATATACTGGTGTAATGACCACGTCGGCTTTAGTGAAGCGTTTCTTAGCCTCTCTGATATGATCGACATGGCGTAGAGTAGATTCTGGATTGTTATAATACGTGCTACCTTACGCAAAATATGCTCATTAATTTGTTACAGATTCTAGGTGGACACGATTCCACACCAAGGAAAAAGGTGCCCCATGTAAATCGTTCATATTGTCTCCAAAATATATTTGTTAACTTTCAGACAAGTACTACTTAACTGTTTTATACAAAATCCTTAATTCAACATATGCGAGCTCCAATTAGGATTTGTACTCACGTTAGCTCACCTTATCGCTGTAGCAGACACAACTTCATTTACACTTTGAGCCAAAGCACTTCAGCAGACTCGTGAGGACCAAATCGACTGCTGACTGCGCGGATATCAATGACGTCATTACGCTAGCGTGTCTCCTAATCACGTGACGTCCGCATTTGAAACATCCAGTGCTCCGTAAGCTCGACGCAGTGTCTAAACCTCAGTATCGAGCGGCTCATCACCTTCTCCCGCACTTGCTGTCTTAATTTATCGCTGTTTTCATTTCGTTGTGTCGGGGTGCTGTGTCATTAAAACCTTACAATGTAGTTTTTAAAATGGGTGACAGAAAGAACATTTTCTCCTTACTGAAGTACGGAAGATGATGTCCATGTCCGCCCTCGCCGTTTCTGTTTGTCCTGAGGGTTTCGCCCTAATCATGCAGTTTAAATTTATTTATTTATTTTAATTTTACTGGTGACTTTTTCCAAATACAATTGTTGCATTTCTTTTTTTTCTTCTTAATTTAAGCCCAGCCAGGTGAAGTGACTTGCTGAGGGTCACCCGTGTCAGGATCAGCATTTGAAGCCACAGCCTCAGGTTTTGAAGCTGAAAGCCTTAACCACTACACCACATTACCTGCTTAGATGTCCAGGAGAAGTGATGTCAACCTCGGTGTCTTAAACCTGACCTAAGGAAATGGACAGAAGCGTCATCGGCTTATGGGGGTCACCTCTGAGGGGCTGTTCATCATGGATGATCTTTCCTGGCCGTGTGGCACTTTGGAATTTGTGCAGGGGACCCCAGCCATTACTGTACGAGAAACTCTTAAACGAGAACATCTTTTTTGCTACTTGTGACCCCTTTTGACATTTTGTGATTGTGTAGGCTGCTCCAGAATGAGGTCTCCAGATGGACAGATGGAGACGTTAAGTTTCTGCACAGTTTAGAATTTCTGCTGGTCTTGTCCTTCCCTGCTGCTCCTCTTTGACCAGCAGGACATCGTGGTGTCAGGCTGACTGTCATGTAATGGTCAGGCCTTGTGCTTTTGGACCAATCAGAGCGCAGCATGACTTCTGTTCTTGAACCTTCCACCATCTCCACCAGTGTTCTTTTCACCAAGTGAAACTAAAACCAAACTTCTTTAAATTATAATTTAGTGGACCGGAACTGAAATAAAAGTTAAATAAACTGTGAAGAGTAGAAGCAGAGAATAAGGAGAATGAGACTGGTGTTGTCAGGCTGATGTTCACCACACTTGTCTTTGTGTATGACACACATGTAATATTATGATGTGATATGTGTGTTAAGAAGATCCAACACAGACATGAAAGGCACTATATAACAGATCACTGTGAGCACACGGTGGATACATAAGTGAAGATTTTACTCCAGTAATGTCCAAGCTGGGGACATCACAAAGCAAAGCGGCTGCTGGACTTCATTGTTCTTGGCCCCGGTGCATTGTGGATACTCCATCCATCATCCAGCCCGCTATATCCTAACACAGGGTCACAGGGTTCTGCTGGAGCCAATCCCAGCCAGCACAGGGCGCAAGGCAGGAAACAAACCCCAGGGCAGGGCGCCAGCCCACCGCAGGGCACACACACACCAAGCACACACCAGGGACAATTTAGGATCACCAATGCACCTGACCTGCATGTCTTTGGACTGTGGGAGGAAACCCACGAGACACGAGGAGAACATGCAAACTCCACACAGGGAGGCCACGGGAAGCAAACCCAGATCTGTGAGGCAGCAGCACTACCACTGTGCCACCATGCTGCCCATTGTGGATACTCTCCATTTAGAAAGCCATATGCCATGAGCACTTTGGAGTTGAGGTGGGCTACGTTTCTCACAAATTGATGAAGAGTGTTGTTTTATTGAGGAGTTCTGGGCTGGTAGATGTGTGAGATTTGACTACTTACGGGTGGCACCAGACTTTCTACACCTGCTCTGGAGCTTTAAAGATCCATCTGAGAAGACTCAGGATGAGCTGGAAATCAAGGATTAGACTGGATGGGAGCTCAGCTGGTGGAGAAGGAGAGGGGGCTGTGTGTGGGTAAGTGGGCCAGCAGCCCCATGGCTAACTACAGCTACTGCTGTGGAGTAGAGTTAAGTGTTTGGGATTCTACCTCCTTGGGGTCTCTGTCTCCCCTTTCTCATATTTAGCCTTTATTTGTAAGCAAAACCTCCTCTTTTTTGCTACTTGTGTCCCCTTTTGATATTATGTGGGTGTGCGGACTGCTCCACAGTGTGGTCTCTGGGTGGGATGGATGGCATAAGAGACACTGAGCTCCTCTCTAGCTCTGAATTTAATGGGATGTAGTGCTGTGAGGCCAAACTGCCCGTAATGTTCAGGCCTTACGCCCTTTAATCAGTTCTAACTCAACCTGACTTATGTTCTTGAACCTTCTACCATCTCAGTGTTCCACCAATGTTTTTTTGCAAACCAAAATGAAAACTAAAAAGTAGTTCACCAGAAGTAAAATAAAAGTGAAAAGATTTCCAAAGAGTAGAACAAAAGAATAGCGAGGATGAAGATCGTGTTGTCATTCTGATGTTCACCACACTTGTCTTTGTGTGTAACGTACACGCCACGGTGTGGAGTCGCCAAGTTAATTCATTAAAACCCAATGGCCGCAGTGTTAGCTTAGACAAGAACATCAGCGTGTGTGTGTGTATGTGTGTGTGTGTGTGTGTGTCCGAGTCCATCACCGTCTGCTCTTACACTGAGCCCCCTCACATCCCCTGTCACCTCGTCATCTGGACAAATGTGGCAGTGCCAATCTAAACGTTAAGCTAATGATGTGCCCACCTGCTGCCCGTGCCCACCCTGAACTGCCTGAGTTGAACCTGCAGCTGCTCAGTTTAGAATCGCAGGGCACTCGGCTGATAAATGAGGTGGACATCAACTCGTCACATTTACTGTGCCACACGTACTCAAGTGAGGAGCTGTAAAGAACAATTGTGGCTCTCAGGGTAACTTTTGGCTTCTTTAAGTTTTTCTTGTAAACATAAAAATGTCTCCCAGTTGTCACCCTCATTCCTGTTATGTTTGAATTTATTTTTTAAACTTCCTGAAGTATCTTATACTGTGAACCTTCACATTTTCGTTTATGTCATTCTGTCACCATTACAGATAAACTGTCCAATTTCTAATGAAGGTTTTGATGTCCTCTCTATTAGTTTTGAGGTGCAGACTGAGCTTCCACAGCACAACGGTAGTTCAGCATGGGAGGCTCATCAGGTGACGTTTGAGGTGGTGACACAACTAAAGCAATGGTCCTGGGAGAGTCGGCACTCCATCTGGTCCTGGTACTTAATGGACAGGCTGTTTGGCAGCTTTGTGAGATCTCAGCTCACTTGTAGACTGCGGATGAAGAGCTGATGAAGATACTGCAGTGGTGATGTGGTGGAGCTCAGGTTTGAAAGAATGACCTGCCTGCCTCAGACACACCAGTGAAGAGATGGAAAGGACTGACATTGTTACAGAACGGTGACTCCATTAAAATGGAGCAGTCTGAGATAACTGGGGTCCAGTAGTCAAAGAAAGGAAAGCAAGAAATGACACTTCACAGGTCACACAGAGCAGAGGACGACATCACGTCAATAAGGTAAGGAGCTGGGAGACACACTGAGCTCCTGTGTGACAGCTGGAACCTCAGTCATCTGATGTCACCACTTTATGAAGAGGGGCGGTGAACTTCACAAGGATGATCACTTGGAGTGGCTGCCCCTACAGCATGAAGGACAGAGTCTTACTGCAGAAAGGCGAGTGGGCTGCTGTGCTCCTCCGTAATCCAGAAGTTGGCACATCATCAACATCTTCATGGTGTCCAATAAGACCAGAACCAGATGTGAAACACATAACAGTGTGTTATGTCCAGACACCCCCTGCATGAAGCAGAAGACCACAAACAAGCTGTGGTACCAGGGCCTGATGTGAACGAGAGTGTCTTGTGCCCAGAGATACCCCGACATGAAGAGGAGGGCAGCAAACCACAGAGTGTGGTACCTGAGGAACATCAGATTGAGTCACAGGAACAGAAGACATTTACCAAACGAGAACAGATAATTAAATCCATCAAGGTCGCTTCTTTAGCGAATAGCTAAGATAATAAAAAGATACTGTCTGTCTGTCTGCGAGTGTGTGGTCCCTCTGAGCAATCTGATTGGTCAGTTTGGCTTTGGTGGCTCACTGGTATGGGAGATGGACCTGATACTTTAGGGGTACAAAGGTCAATTCCTTACTGACCTTTCTTGAAGGTTTTTTAAATATGTTTTTTACAAAAAATGTTGGACCACTAAAAACTAATAGGGTGCAAGCTGAGTTGCCTTTAAAGAGAGGAAGCATTTGCAAGAATAGAAATGAAGTCATAGCGGGTAGGGACGGCCGTAGTGGAGAACCTTTGTTTTTTTTTTTTTTTTTTTGTCCATTATGTTGTTCAGTTATATTTCTTTTTGTTTGACTGCTGTAAGTAGGATGAGTTCATTCAAGTATGCAGCCCCTCAAGGTCACTCCGGACTTGAAGTATCAGGTATCTCTCTGTGTAACGTAATACAGGATGTCCATATATGGCCTTATTTATATTAGATGAACACGTCATCAGCTGTATGCTAAACATGCCTCGGTATATTCATACACTCCCGTTGTGACGGACCGCTAGACGTTACTGGGCTGATCGAACCCCAGCTGGACTAACTCTTCAGATAGAAAGAGCAGCAGCCACACCAGAGAGTAGTGTGAACACCAATACGGACTCTGGAGAAAAGATAATAGAAATACTGAAATCAAATCAAATAGCCATTTACTGTCAATTCACTATATGTGCAGAACATACAGGAGAATCAAAATACTGTTTCTCTCTCAACTTCGTAGTACAATAAAATATAAAAAAAGCATAGAAGTACAACATAAGATAAATAACATTAGAACTTGTAAAGTAGACCTGTGTACAATGTGCAATAGTCCTTAGTGCAAAAGCCACTTACAGTAAATTAATAAGCAGGGTTGCCTAAATGAGTCTGCCAATTTTTGTCAAATTCATTCTGTGTAACCAACTAGCAGAGCAATTCCAATTTTCTTTCCACACCTGAATGAATTATTTCTGATTTTTCTTTTTGTTATTTACAGTCTCTTTGGACTTTGCCTTTTTAGCATGAATTTTCATGTGTCCCTGAAAAGGAGTTTTCTGTATGAATGTTTTTTCACACTTAGAGCAACGGTATGGCTTTTCTCCTCTGTGAGTTCTTACGTGTCGCTGAAGACTGCAGGGTTGTATGAATCGCTTGCCACATTCAGAGCAACAATATGGCCGTAATCCAGAATGACTTCTTTTGTGTCTATGAAGGCTGCTGTTATCGGTGAATAGCTTGTCATAATCAGGAAACGAGTATGGCCTCTATCAAATGTGTGTTCTTATATGTCTACGAAGACTGCCTCTTTGTGAGAATTTCTTGCCACATTCAGAACAGGCCTAAAGATGGTCTTAATTGTGGACTTCTGCATGACGCAGAAGATTGCTTGTGTTGGAAAATCTTTTGCCACATTCAGGACAGCAATAGGGCTTCTCACCAGTGTGAACTCTTAAATGTTTCAGATGATTACTGCTACTTGCAAATCGTTTACCACATTTAGAACAGGAAAATGGCTGTTCTCCTGTGTGCAATCTCATGTGTGTCTGAAGATGGCCTGTTTGTGAGAACCGTTTGCCACATTTAGAACAGGAAAATGGCCGTTCTCCTGTGTGTATTCTCATGTGTGTCCGAAGATTGCTTGTTTGTGGGAACCGTTTGCCACATTCAGAACAGGAAAATGGCTGTTCTCCTGTGTGCACTCTCATGTGTCTCTGAAGATGGCTTGTTTGTGAGAACCGTTTGCCACATTCAGAACAGGAAAATGGCTGTTCTCCTGTGTGCACTCTCATGTGTTTCTGAAGATGGCTTGTTTGTGAGAACCGTTTGCCACATTCAGAACAGGAAAATGGCTGTTCTCCTGTGTGCACTCTCATGTGTGTCCGAAGATGGCCTGCTTGTGAGAAACGTTTGCCACATTCAGAACAGGAAAATGGCTGTTCTCCTTTGTGCACTCTCATGTGTGTCTGAAGATGGCCTGCTTGTGAGAACCGTTTGCCACATTCAGAACAGGAAAATGGCTGTTCTCCTTTGTGCACTCTCATGTGTGTCTGAAGATGGCTTGATTGTGAGAACCGTTTGCCACATTCAGAACAACAATATGGTTTCTCTCCAGTGTGAATTCTTTTGTGCCTGCGAAGACGGCTCTTGTCAAAGAAATGTTTACCACATACTGGACAACAACATAAACCCTGTTGTCCGTGACCAATCATGTCTGTCTGAAGGTGGCTCACTTGTGAGAATCGTTTGCCATGTTTAGACAAATATGGTTTCTCTACAATGGGAGTTGTGGTATGGCTGTGTTTTGAAAAGTTCTTAACACATTTAGAACGGTGGTATGACTCCTTCCCTGTATTATCTTCTCTGTGTTTCTTAGGCATGTGACTATCTGAGAATTGTTTCCCACCTTCAGGACAGTGATACGGTTTCTTACTCCCATGAATCCCTCCATTATCTTTAGAATTCAATTTGTATTTAAATGTTTCCACACACTTGTGGCGGATTGGATTTATATTGTACACTCTTTGAGATTTGATGGCATCGATCCTTGTTAGCTTCACAATAGGCTGCAATCTAGGGTGCTGAGATGCAGTTACCAAGGTCTTTGTTGCAGATGCCAGTTTCTTCCTGTTCTTATCAGGTTGTTTAATTTGTGGACGACCCTGAAGAGAGGACAAGTTGTCATTTTCTTGAACATCTACAGAAATAAAAATAAGAGTTAAAGTTTTAAATGACCAAAATTTAAAATAAAATAGCACTACAAGAGAATATTCAGTGTTTAACAGTACAGTGGAACCTCTAGATATGAGTTTAATTCATTCCAGCACTGCGCTTGTATAGCGAATTTCTCGTATCTAGAACAAACTTCCCCATTGAAAATAATGGAAATCCAGTTAATCCGTTCCGCACCCCAAAAATATTAACATAAAAATCAATTTTCCTAACAAATAACACTGATAAATAATATATACTGTAGTCTACCTTTAATAAATAACACTGGTAAATAATATAACTGATTATTAAAAGAATCAAAACAGGTGTCCAAAGTGCAGTAGAGCATTCAATAAATCTTTAAATAAATAATCCTTAAAACAGTTGTGAAGTGGAGGTTTAAAATACACAAGAATAACAATCCTTTAACACGAGGTTAAAACATCAACAGGAAGCAGTCTTTAAAAAACAGATGACAATCCCTGGTGCTTCTTCTCTGTTAGCGTCAGTGTCTCACCTGCTTCTCCCATGCGGGCTCTGCAACAAGCGAGACACTCTTAATGCAGCTGACCTTCTCTACACCGTCCTGCTTCAGCTGTTTGGCTCGCCTGTTCAGCTACACGCGAGCCTGCACTCGATCGCTCTCCTGCACCGACTTCCTGCTGCTTCCTGCAACCTCCGTTCTCTCTTTTCTTTTACTTCTTCTCCCCCTTAACCGGCTCGCACTTCTCTATATATGCGGGGAGGACATGGCAGCTGCAGCAGCCCATCAGCCACAGGAACAATCATGGATGTGGGCAGTTTCCCACCTGTGCACTTAGGTGAGAAACGCCCATACTGCAGATCACCCTGCGGCTCGCTACAGCTACCACGCCCCCTCGCTAAGCCGCGAGCTATACCCACAGCCTGGCTCGTGGCTCGTTACGCGAGCCAATGCTCGTATTTAGATCAGAATTTTTTGCTCATACTTTCCTCGTATCTTGATTTTCTCGTATACAGAGGTGATCGTATCTCGAGGTTCCACTGTATATGCCTTTTGCAACCCACTTTACAAAAGCATGCTAATGGAGTTAACACTTCAACAATCCCAACATTTGCAGACTGAATTACCAAACACATGAAGCCATATTAGGATGCAGTTACCATGGACCAGGAACAAGCCATGAGCAACTACCATTAATGGCTTGGTGATGGCTTGAAAAATATGGAGCAACTGGAGCAGCAAGGGTGGCCAACATGACCTGCAGACCTTTTAGGGAAGACCCCAGATAGAAATGTCAAGGATGATAAAGCCAGTACATCTACATGCACAGTGACATTGAAATTGCCAAGGACTCATTACATCAGTTATGGTCCCTATGACCACTCCACCTTGTTTGTATAACTGTGCTAATTGACGAGCTAATTTATTGGAATAAGTGTGAACTCCCACCCTGGGAAATCAAAATTAGACAGTAAGCCACATTGTATATTTACATACTTCTTTGGGCTGCTCCCATTAGGAGTTGCCATAGCGGATCATCTTCTTCCATATCTTTCTGTCCTCTGCATCTTGTTCTGTTACCCCCATCGCCTGCATGTCCTCTCTCACCACATTCATAAACCTTCTCTTAGGCCTTCCTCTTTTCCTCTTCCCTGGCAGCTCTATCCTTAGCATCCTTCTCCCCATATACTCAGCATCTCTCCTCTGCACATGTCCAAACCAACACAATCTCAACTCTCTGACTATGTCTCCCAACTGTCCAACTTGATCTGACCCTCTAATGTACTTGTTTCTAATCCTGTCCATCCTCATCACACTCAGTGAAAATCTTAACATCTTTAACTCTGCCACATCCAGCTCTGTCTCCTGCTTTCTGGTCAGTGCCACCATCTCCAACCCTTATAACATAGCTGGTCTCACTACCATCCTGTAGACCTTCCCTTTCACTCTTGCTGATACCCATCTGTCACAAATTACTCCTGACACTCTTCTCCACCTATTCCACCCTGCCAGCACTCTCCACTTCTCATCCACAATCCCCATTACTCTGAAGTGTTGATCCAAAGTATTTAAACTCATCCACCTTCTCCAGCTCTACTCCCTTCATCTGCACCATTCCACTGACCACCCTCTCATTTACACGCATGTATTCTGTCTTGTTCCTACTGACTTTCATTCCTCTCCTCTCTAGAGCATATCTCCACCTCTCCAGGGTCTCCTCAACCTGCTCCCTACTATCGTTACAGATCACAATGTCATCAGCAAACATCATAGTCCACAGGGACTCCTGTCTAATCTCATCTGTCAACCTGTCCATCACCATTGCAAATAAGAAAGGGCTCAGAACTGATCCCTGATGTAATCCCACCTCTATGTTGAATGCATCCATCACTCCTACCGCAGACCTCAGAAAGTAGGAGACAGAGCTGGATGTAGAAGAGTTAAAGATGCTAAGATTTGCATTGGGGGTGACGAGGATGGACAGGATTAGAAATGAGTACATTAGAAGGTCAGCTCAAGTTGGACGGGTTGAGAGACAAAGTCAGACAGGCGAGATTGCGCTGGTTTGGACATGTGAAGAGGAGAGATGCTGGGTATATTGGGAGAAGGATGCTAAGGATAGAGCTGCCAGGCAAGAGAAAAAGAGGAAGGCCCAAGAGAAGGTTTATAGATGTGGTGAGAGAGGACATGCAGGTGATGGGTGTAACAGAACAAGATGGAGAGGACAGAAAGATATGGAAGAAGATGATCCGCTGTGGCGACCCCTAACGGGAGCAGCTGAAAGAAGAAGAAGTGGTGCACAAAATCCCATGATTCATCAGAGACATTCGATCTTTAGTGAAGTTATAACTATGAGTTTTACAGTTATTTGATTAATAAAGAAAGGCTCAGGCATGTATTTTTCTTTTCTATAAATCACATAGAAATAAGTCTGATATTTATCCAGTTCGAGGTCAGGAACAAGAAGTAGAAATAGATTTATACACACACTGGGAGGCCAGAAATATTAAAGTACCCTTTACTCCTTTTACTTTGCCCAGTCAAAATTCTAGAGTTTTTCTGGAAAAGAGAGACTAATTAAGCCTCATGTAATGAGCACTGCTAATACAAGATTGATTTTCAGATTTATTGCAGAAGGACCTGTCATTTTATATCAGACATCAAATATTAGGACTTCAAAATATTTGCTTCATGTTCAGTCCTACTCTGAATACCACAATCTAGCACAGTTATTAATTGTTCCGTATTTTAACTCTGCTACACTAAATAATTTCTCACGTCACAGACACACCAAGCTATGGAGTATGTAGTTGTAGGAAGACAGAGAATTTCTTCCATTTGAAATCAACTATCCCATCCTCTTATTATTACAAAGAAGGATGGCACCTCTTGCACATTTAAATTCAAGAGTCAACAAGTTGTTCTTTATGTTGCTATACAAACCAGACAGGTTCCCCAGTTAATGTCAGAGATTCAAGCCTCTCTAACTTAAAATTATTGATGCTACATTTCTGCCTTCTTGTTTATCATCCATAACTTAACCTTTTCTGCTATCTTAACACATTCCTTTGTCATAAATTTGGTATT
Organism: Erpetoichthys calabaricus; assembly: GCF_900747795.2. Taxonomy (NCBI): domain Eukaryota; kingdom Metazoa; phylum Chordata; class Cladistia; order Polypteriformes; family Polypteridae; genus Erpetoichthys; species Erpetoichthys calabaricus. Next base: position 313,378 of record NW_026261578.1, on the reverse strand, counting down.
TCATCTTGCTAAACACAAAAATGGCCATTTTGCTGCAGGTTATCAATAGAACAGAGTTTGAAGTGGGGTATGTTTACTTGTTTAGGACGCTATATACTTGCCCCTTTCCTATAACAAAAACGAGGTAGGGTTGTCCCTTTGATGTTTAGCAAAAAAGAAGCATTTGAAAAACTATTCAGAATATTTCCTTATGCATTACGATATTGGAAGTCTTCTGACATTTAAGGAATCATTTGTACTGATTGCTGATCGGAGGCAGGCATATACAGTGCAATTTTATGAGCTCAAGAAAGGTTGGAGGTCTTCAGAACAAGACACAGCCAACTGGGTGCAGTTTTACACTGTGAAGAAGGAGATTTCACTGTATCTCTGTTTCTCCAGTATGTCGACATTTGCTAACTTCATTATTGGCTTTTACAGATTAGGCCAGTGAACAACGTTGCCAGTGAATTTGAAATTTCGCCATCAACACTGTCAACTTTCTTGAAAGACGGAGCAAAAAAAGAAAAATCTTGGGTTGCCAATGTATGTGAACTGCTGCATTTGAAGACGTCGAAAAAGCCGTTTTTATTTGGTTCAGTGATGCTTGTTTAAGAAACATTCCTATTAATGCGGCACTCATTCAAGAAAATGTGAGGTTTGTAAACTCTCTTGGGCCATCCCTCAACTAGACAGCACGCTGAAGAGCGTCCCGAAGTCCAAACTCCGTGTCTATGGAAGACTGTTTATCTGTTGCCGGGGCAACAGTCGGCTCAAAGCTTTGCTGCGTCTCTCCACCAAAGCAAACAGAAAAAATATCAATGGGTGATATGCAAGGAACATTGTAAATGCAGGTAACAGGATTACTTGATCACTGATCTGGCCACGACCCTGCCTGACTGCTGTGTCTGAGTATAGCAGAGTGGCTGATCATGCTACAATAAATAAGTGTGCCGTTCCTGTTTCAAGCTGAATAAAGCTGGTTTTGATAAAGTACTGAAACTCAGCCTTGTGTTTTGGAGTGCAAGACAGGGACTTATAGTGTGACCCCGATCTTTTAGAATTTGCTTCTGTGTTGCTTCACTGCAGCGCTAGGAGCCCGTTTTTGCCCTGGCTGCAGACGCTGCTATTGTGCTTCAGGACGCACCTCGGTGTGTTGTTCCCGTTGGGTGGGGAGGGTCTCAAGAGTTCAGAAACCTCACAATATGAAGAAAAGGATGATTCGGCTCCTGCTTGGTAACTGTGTTGCCCACAACATGCTTCCAAATTTAGATAATGGTCGTGTTGAATTCCTCCCACCCAACTACACAGCAGTGCTTCAGCCATTGGATTTGGGCATCATTTGCACTCTGAAAGTGTTTTATCGCAAGGAAATGCTGAGAAAAATTAGCATCAGCATAACTTGTAGGCAAGAGGTGATTAAAATTAATGCAAAAGAAGCTATGGAGATGATTGCAAATGCCTGGACGCAAGTTAAAGAAAGCACTACAGTAACAAATACAGAATCTCATAACGATGAAATAATTTTTAGGTCCCTAGGAGTTCCTTGTAACGGAATTTTACCTGTGTATTCTTACCATTAATTGATAATATAATGACAGAGGTTGAGTCTGCCAAAAATACCTTCTTTCAGGTCTTTCAGGCTGTGTGTGTGTGTGTGTGTGTGTGTGTGTGTGTGTTCCTCCTAGCATTTAAAAGCAAAAATTAGAACTGTGTCATCTGACCACAGAGTTTAAAGATACGTCAGCCAAATGTTTGTTGGAAAAGTTTGCATGAAGATGTTTGGGATTATACAAGCTACATGTTGGACTGCTCCGGTACCATTACGTTCATGGGAGCAGTAAACCATGGACTTTATTACTGATATGCCTTCCTCCAACGGTTTTAATACAATTTTTGTGGAGGCAGATTGAGTTTTGAAATGTGTGCATCTTATTCCCTTCTACTAAACACCTGGCAGGTGTCTTTCTATAGGGTGGTCCAGATCTAATTATACAATTTTCATTACGCTATAACTTATTCAGTTTATTACATAAAAAACACACCGAAAAATCCCAGACCATCAAGAAGTATGCAAACTGACGACATGAAGAATTGTCTTTGCGCTGAACTGGAATCGTCTCTGCATAAATCAAAGTCATCCAGATGATCCGGATCTGCATAATTAGATCTGGACCACCCTGTAGAAAAGACTGATAGTATCTATGGTTTTCTGTATCAAGATGTATCAAACCGTGGTCTTCCATTTATTTCTTGCTTCTAGAAACTATTCTGTCAGAGATTTGGTTGTTCTATAAAACTTAAAATGTTTGGTTATCAGCCAGAAGCTAATGGTCAAATGTAAAGAATTAACAGAGGCCTACAGAAACACTTGTGCTGTTTGATTGGTCCTAATCAAGATGACTGCGTTGATTTTCTACCCATTGCTGACTCTGATAGGAATGTACCAGTTCACTCTGCTCCTACAATGTCACCATTTGAGTGCCTGTATGGTTGTCATTCTAGATTCATTGAGTCACCATCCTCTCCACTTTTCCATCTGTTTTCAAATAATTACATATTTAACAGTTTTGTGAAAAGTTGAATTTGGCTCAAAAACTTTTTGAAAAGCTCTTGGCCAAATGATTTTCTGATTACAAATGTAAGGCTACTCCTATCGTTAAAGTTGGGCAAAAGGTACGGCTAGAGACCCAAGACATCAGTCTACATAGTGACCCTTTTTAAACTGATACAGCACCAGAATAGTATTTATTTTGAGAAGCTTATGCTTTTAATTCTGACGTTTTCCTTCACTCCATGTAGTTTTCTGATGAACTCATCCATAGTTTTTTGGTGGATGGACTGTTTGTCTAAATCAATTGTTTTGAATTTTCGCAGTTTGCCTTATTTATTATTACTTTTTTTTAAAGTAATAATTCTTAACACTAAACGCCTTTACTGGGTGGCATAAAGTCACGTAGGCTGTACTAACTGAACTGTCTTCCTATAGTTAAAGTTTGTTTTTGCATTATTTGTCGAGTTCTGATATCTCCTACACCCTATTCTGAGTTTAGGCCATGTTTTGTACTATAACACCCACCCCCCAATCACTGTATTTTTGTTATTTTTATAAGTCGTTTTACCCTTCCGTCAATCACATAATTTGTGGACATTTTGTGGCTGCTGACATGACTTAGCTCCATCATGTGATGTCATCTTGCCTCCTTATTTAAGATGGTGGCATGGTGTCCTCACTTTTCTAGCTTTGTCATAATTGGCCGTGTTCTTCATATTTCATTTTCATTGACAGATACTGTTCTGTTCAATTTATGTTAATCAGTTTGAAACGGCTTTGTTTTCCTGTCCGTTTTAACTCATGATGTGATTAATCATTTGTAAAATGTTTCATTAGATCATACCTGTGAATTTATTAGAGCCACCACTCAGTGAACAGTGCTACAAAATACAATTACCAGAACTGAATCAACATTTTTCTATTGCTCTAAAATGGATGAGAATTTCAAAAAGATTTCAAGTACTGTACCAACTTGTATTTTCAAAAACTTCAAAAATAAAAAAGTCACCACATCACAAAGATCAGCCCCTGTTCATACGGGGCAACTGAATTGACAGTAAACATGAAATGGCTAAAAACATCAAAATCCTTTAAAACTAATTTCATAGAATGTTTCACACGTTTTAGATGAAATCCTGCATTAATTAACAATTTTGTTTCTTTAACTCAGTAAAGTTCAGTGGACCAGTTTTCTTCACATTCACAAAGTCTTTGCAATTTCAGAATATATAATGATAAATGTGAACAGGACTGGTTTATCCATTCACAGGTTTGCACTCCACTGATGCACAGAGATTCTTACACACAGGCAGACGTGAAACACTTTCATTCAGAGGGGTCTAAATTGTGCAAATTTATTGAACAGTCAAATGGGTGACATGTCTACTCCACAATACTACATGTGGAGAAAGTAAAAAGGCAATACATTATAGTTTGAAATGGTTTCTTTAAAGAAATCTAGAAACAAACAGATTTGACTTTTCTTTGACTTCTCTTTAATTTGTCTAAAATCTATTAAAAGGTTTTCTTCATAATAAAGACATTAAGCTAATGATTATTATTAAAAAGAGATACAACCCAAACCAAGGAAATTGTTAACTGAAACAACTGCAAGAACAACTCAGCCAGGCCTCCTCATTCCAGTCCAAACGATTAATTGTTTCTGTTCCTTATACTTTAAAAATGAAACCCGCATTTTTAAAAAGCCTTTGTTTCTAAGCAGAGTGAAAATGTAAGAAAGCACCCTTCAGGTAAATCATAACTGCCTTATTTTATTTTAGCACATACCTTCTCCAGTTTGATTTGGACACAATTTCTTCTCGGGCCTCACTGTGTTAGTCTTTGAGGATTCTGACGGCTTGTGGGCTTTACTGTCCTTCAAGTAGCCGCGTCTGCCCAAACTGGAGCCCAATCTGTTTAAGTCTTCATCTGGGCCCATATATTGAGGATTACAGTCTCTCACCTTGATACGGTTTATAATTTTGCGGGGTCTCTGAATGTTAGTCCTGCCCTTTCTTTTGTTCCTCTTTTCAGAGACATCATCTTCACATTGATGTTCTTTCTGTAAACTCTTCTGGCCAGCTGGATACATTTTTGGCATCTTCTTCTTTTTCTCTGTATAGAACACAGGGTTTAATTAATTCAGAAGTGCAATACAAATGTAACACATTTAAGTCCCATTTTCTATGTCCTCATCAGTTAAGACAGAAGCTAAGTCAAGTTATTCACCGAGACCACATGGGCAGAGTAAGTAATCAATCTTCATACGAGGTGACCAGATATGAAACAGTCTCAGGGAGTGTGTCATGCCTTTACGACACACCATTATGAGTCGGCACCATCTGTTGATATTAGGGATGTTATGATATTAGAACTTTAGTATGTGATATACTAATACAACACAATTTTACAATGCTGGATACCCTTTGATACCACAGCAAACACAGAAATCCTATCTACCCCCCCCCACCCACCAATTAAAGAAGTACTGGTATTCATAAATCTGAAAATATAATGCAAGTCTTGAAAGGTAATGTGGGGCAGAGATGGAGACCCCCAGTGCAATAGCACAAGGTAGGGTTTACAATCTTGGTGGGAGTTTCAGCACAGAGTTTATAAAGAATGATATGTCATGAACTGTCTGATTTATCTTAGCATGTGCACATTTCTAATCATTCTTGGTGAGTAGTTGAAAAACACTGCTTAAAATCCGAACTAAAAATTAAAATTCAAAACATTATACTGTTGAATTACTGAATTCCAAGATTATTCAGGATACTTTCATTTAAATAAAACTCTTTAAGATGTTTTTCTAACAACATGATTTTAAAGTCTAGTTAAGCACAGACCCATTCTGTTTGAATTGCAACACTTGCTATTGCAAGATTTAAATTTGCATCATTAGCTGCTTAAAAAATATTACTAAATAGCAATATTTAACAGAATAGTCAAATTAAATCAAAAAGTCAAATGTCACAAGTTTGTCTTGCTTTAATTTTCTAAATCTGTCTCTTCCTTTTACCAGCTTTGAAGATTCCAGTGTGAAATCAAACTTGTCAGTTCAACATTTATCCTTTATTTCAGAACTCCTGTTAAGCAGCATTTATTTAACTGCTTTAGATGTTTCTTACAAAAGTAATGACACCTTGTTATTGTTTGTGCTTGTGTATAAATCCAGGATTAGAAAATGACCTGTCATCACATGTGTGACTAGGGATCACCTGCAGAGATTTGTTCAGGACCAGTGTGCTATTGGTAACCCTAAAAGTGGGGGGACCAGAGTAAAAGCGGCTTATTATTGACCTTCATGAATATTCAAATTAAATGAAAGTGGGTCTTGTGCAGAAGAAGGATGCCAGTCCTGACAGTTCACCTAAGAGTGGCACAAAGAGGTGACCCCCACAGCCCACCTCACCACCGTGGTCCAGTGCAAAACAAAAAGTTATTGGGGTATAGGAAGAAAACCAGAGTACCTGTACAGGGCAGGAGCCAGCTATAGACCATCATAGGGTACACTCACATTCAAGTCCATAACCACACCAAGACAAGTTAGATTTGCCAGGCCACTAAACCTGAGCATCTTTAGTGAAGTGAAGAAAATAAGAATAAAAGAGCAGACATGGAAACTGCATAGAGACTTAAAAAACAGGCTGAGATTCAAATTCTTTCTGACAGAACTGTAAGGCAGTAACACAAAGTTGCCCGAGGGACTCCTCACCGCTCTTTCAATGTCCGGCCGGTCACCAACCCCACAACTGTCAGAACTGAGCGCCGCGGAGTGACAAGAGAAACAAAGGTAGAAATCAAAGCGTCTTACGTGTGGAATGGCAGTCTGCTCGATGGCGGCGATTCGCGAAGGAAACGACAAAAGGACATTCAGAGGGGAATGAACAGGCGCCAGCGGTGTGACTGGGTGCTACGAATTAAAATTTGAGATTCAGCTAAGTGAAGTGAACCGCTGATACGAATGACTGCAATGGTACGCGGGTGACCACAGGAGGATTCACTCGAGCAAAGTTCAGCGGAGGGCAAACGAACACGAACTCGCCGCGCGCGGTGATTCTAACGGAGCGAATGAAAACTCACACGTCCATGAAGCGCATCTCCAAAGTACTTACTGTATGCCTGTTGCCGATAAGATTTTTTCTGAACTCGATCACACTTCTGACAGTGTTTCACAAAGCGAGACGGTGGCAGTGTGGCTTCAGGAGCCGTCGCATTGGATGACGTCAGCCAGTATCCAATTTCGAGTCACGTGCCAGTTGAGCGAGAATACGCTGTAGCAGGAGAGAGGCTGGGTGGCTCAGTGTCCTGCTGCCTTATAGGAGCCTATTAAACCAAAAATGTCATCGGAGAAGCTGCTTTCGTCTGGGGCTGCCACTGGGCCGTCTGTTTTTCTGATCATGAACTGAGTTTTTTTTTTTTTAATTACAGTAAGATTTCCTGTAAATAGTTCTTGTAAAATTTAGTGACGTTCTTCGTGTCTTTTTTGTTTTTCAATGCAGTAATAATATATATTATATCTTATATTATTATAATATATATTACTGCATTGAAAAACAAAAAAGACACGAATATATATATCACATACATACATACACAATATATATTACATACATACATACACAGTACTGTGCAAAAGTTTTAGGCAGGTGTGAAAAAATGCTGTAAACAAAGAATGCTTTCAAAAATGGAAGTATTAATCATTTATTTTCATCAATCAACAAAATGTAGGGAATGAACAAAAGAGAAATCGAAATCAAATCAATATTTGGTGTGACCACCCTTTGCCTTCACAACAGCATCAATTCTTCTTGGTACACTTGCACACAGTTTTTGAAGGAACTCGGCTGGTAGGTTGGTCCAAACATCTTGGAGAACTAACCCCAAATCTTCTGTGGATGTAGGCTTCCTCACATCCTTCTGTCTCTTCATGTAATCCCAGACACACTCAATGATGTTGAGATCAGGGCTCTGTGAGGGCCATACCATCACTTCCAGGACTTCTTGTTCTTCTTCTTTATGCTGAAGATAGTTCTTAATGACTTTGGGGTCGTTGTCCTTCTGCAGAATAAATTTTGGGCCAATCATACGCCTCCCTGATGGTAATGCATGATGGATAAGTATCTGCCTGTATTTCTCAGCCTTGAGAACACCATTAATCCTGACCAAATCTCCAACTCCATTTGCAGAAATGCAGTCCCAAACGTTCAAGGAACCTCCACCATACTACACTGTTGCCTGCAGACACTCACTATTGTACCGCTCTTCAGCCCTTCGAGGAACAAACTGCCTTCTGCTACAGCCAAATATTTCAAATTTTGACTCATCAGTCCAGAGCACCTGCTGCCATTTTTCTGCACCCCAGTTCCTATGTTTTTATATATACATATATATATATATATGAATGGAAGAGAAGGTCTGTGATACGATTTGCATATTTGCAGTTGGAGATCCACGAAGGGAGAAAAAACTAATCACATATCATAAAATAGTTTTATTCCTGAGCTTTCACCGTTATCTGGACTCCTAGCTGAACTGGTAATGCAACGATTTGAAAACATAGCTTTATCCCAGATTACACCCAAAATTTGGATACGCTATGTAGACGACACATTTATCATATTAAGAAAGAACCAGCTGAATGAGTTCTACAATCATATTAACACAATATTCCCTGCAATCCAGTTCACAATGGAAAAAGAAATCAATCGACACATCAACTTCCTGGACATTTACATCAAAAGAAATAGTGACGCCACCCTGACCACAAGTGTTTACCGCAAACAATGCTACGCAGACAAGATTCTACACTTCGCCAGCAACCACCCGGTATCTCATAAACGGAGCTGCGTGAAAACCCTATTTAAACGAGTCCACACGCATTGTAATACCAAGGAAACAAAAATTAATGAGAGACGCTATCTGTTCCAACTTTTCACCTCGAACGGATACTCAAAAACATTCATTAATCGGAGTCTGCACAGCAGGCGCCAAAGGAATCAGCATACAATCGACGTAAATCAGAACCCCCACCCCACCTGGCATTCACTCCCGTATCACCATAATGTGTCAGAAGGCACGGCATGCACCCTGACCAAGTGGGTCATCAGAATAGCACATAAACCCACGAACAATCTGCGCATGGTCCTGTTTAATGCTAAAAACAAGAAATCGACAGCCGAAACATGAAACGCAGTTTATAGTATTCCATGCAATTCTTGCTCAGCTGTATACATAGGACAAACGTCAAAAAGAATCTCAACATGTGTACAGGAACATCGCAATGCCGTCAGAAGAAAGGACGCACTATCGTTGATATATGCACATACTAAATTGACAGGACACACATTCAACTAGGACAACGTAAAAGTAAAATTTAAGGCCAGTACAAAAAGTGCCAGAGAGTTGGCCGAGTCTCGGCTATCAGATGAAAACGCCATCAACAGACACTTGGACATAAACCCAGCATATGCCAACTTAAGAAGGACATGTACACAATAATTAAACTAGACAAACCCCCCCCCCCCCCCTTGATCATACTGACTTAGTCACCGCCATCCACTGAATGTGTTGCTATATATTGCCTTTGATTCTTGTAAGTCTAAGCATTATCCTCTGATGAAGACCCCTGATAGGGGTTGAAAGCTCAGGAATAAAAACTATTTTATGATACGTGATTCGTTTTTTCTCTCTTCGTGGATCTCCAACTGCAAATATATATATATATATATATATATATATATATTGTGATGGATGACCGGCTACAGACTCCGGTCGCCACCCCCAGGCCGCTAGGAGGAGCCCTCTGGACAGCATGATGGTGCCCCGAGTTCCAGCTGGGCCTCATGGACTTTGTAGTTTGTATACACAGCCCTACTGGATACCTTGGGGGCCGCCGGGAGTCACTGTAAGGGGGCTAGTGGGCTCTTATGTGCCCTATAACCCGGGAGTGTGTCATCATCACGTGACAGGAAGGAACGACGTGCTCCCGGGCTGAAGAAAGGACTGTTTACCCTGACCCGGAGGGAATAAGGACTTGTGGGTTCGGCCAAGAACCACTTCCGGGTCAGGGGATATAAAAGGACTGTGGGAAATCCCAGACGTCGAGCTAAGCTGGGTGGAAGGGTGGCAACCCGTCTGGGAGTGGAGGATTGTGTTAATTGTTGTTTAATTATTGATTATTATTGAGTATTGTGGAGTGGAGAGTGCTTTGTGCACTAATTTGTCCAAATAAACTCATATTGGAATTTAATCTGGTGTCTGATGTCTAGTCTGAGGGTTCAAGGGGTCACGGAGACCCACAATCTGTCACAATATATATATATATATATATATATATATATTGCGACAGATTGTGGATATATATATATATATATATATATATATATATATATATATATATATATATCCATCCATCTATCCATCCATCCAACCCGCTGAATCCGAACACAGGGTTACGGGAGTCTGCTGGAGCCAATCCCAGCCAACACAGGGCACAAGGCAGGAACCAATCATTATATATATATATATATATATATATATATATATATATATATATATATATATATATATATATATATATATATTGAAAGTACATTATGCTATAAACTGTATAAGTTGGAGTCCTGCCACGTGCAAAAGTTCGCTGACGACACTGCTATCGTGGGCTGCATCAGGAGTGGGCAGGAGGAGGAGTATAGGAACCTAATCAAGGACTTTGTTGAATGGTGCGACTCAAACCACCTACACCTGAACACCAGCAAAACCAAGGAGCTGGTGGTGGATTTTAGGAGGCCCAGACCCCTCATGGACCCCGTGATCATCAGAGGTGACTGTGTGCAGAGGGTGCAGACCTATAAATACCTGGGAGTACAGCTGGATGATAAATTGGACAGGACTGCCAATACTGATTCTCTGTGCAAGAGAGGACAGAGCCGGCTATACTTCCTTAGAAGACTGGCGTCCTTCAACATCTGCAATAAGATGCTGCAGATATTCTATCAGATGGTTGTGGCGAGCGCCCTCTTCTATGCAGTTGTGTGCTGGGGAGGCAGCATTAAGAAGAAGGACGCCTCATGCCTGGACAAATTGGTGAGGAACGCAGGCTCTATTGTAGGCATGGAGCTGGACAGTTTGATATCTGTGGCGGAGCGACGGGCGCTGAGCTGACTCCTATCAATTATGGAGAATCCACTGCATCCACTAAACAGTGTCATCTCCAGACAGAAGAGCAGCTTCAGTGACCGACTGCTGTCACCATCCTGCTCCAATGACAGACTGAGGAGATCGTTCCTCCTTCACACTATGCGACTCTTCAATTCCACTGGGGGGTGGGGGTGGGGTAGTAAACATTAACATTATACAAAGTTATTGTCTGTTTTTACCTGCATTTTTATTACTCTTTTTAATTTAATATTGTTTTTTTTTGTATCAGTATGCTGCTGCTGGAGTATGTGAATTTCCCCTTGGGATTAATATCTATCTATCTATCTATCTATCTATCTATCTATCTATCTATCTATCTATCTATCTATCTATCTATCTATCTATCTATCTATCTATCTATCTATCTATCTATCTATCTATCTATCTATCTATCTATCTATCTATCTATCTATCTATCTATCTATCTATCTATCTATCTAATAAGAAACTTCCTTACCATCAGGGATAAGTGTAGGTCCATCCTATCTGCAAAGACATTCTTATTAATTGCATACTCTGAAAGAAATGCTCACCACCTCTTCTCTACCTTTAAGTCTCTCTTAAGTCCTCCTGCTGCTCCAAGACCTTTGTCATTCTCTCCTGATGATTTTGCTTCTTTCTTCTCTTTCAAAAGACCCCAAAGACATCTTCTGAGTCTCCTCTGTGTCATTCTCCTCTTTCATCCTTCATTACTGTAAATGACTCTGACATTTTAGACCCCTGTGCTCTAGACCCCATTCCTTCACACCTTTCTACAGTCCTTTTCTCCTTCCTTGATCCCCTACATCTTTTCTCTTTTCAATGCCTTACTGACCCCCAGTAACTTCTCCACTGATTTCATCCTTATGCTCAAAAACCCTCTCTCATCCCATCTGCCCTTGAGAATTACCATCCTGTGTCCATTCTGCCATTTCTGTCCAAAACCCTAGAACTCATAGTTCATAAACACCTGTCTTCATTTCTATCTGACTATAATCAACTAGATCTACTTCAGTGTGGATTCTCCAAGGGTCCCTCTACTGAGACTCTACTGACTTCTGTCACAAACGCTCTTAGATCTACTCGAGCTGCTTCTCCCTCCTCTGTCCTCATCCTCCTTGACCCCCTGCTTATCTCTTCTCCTAAATAAATTGGAATAAGCGGCTCTGCTTTAAACAGGTTCAAGTCCTCCTTGTCAGTTCGATCCTTTTGTGTCTCCTGGTCTAACTCCTTGTCCTCTTGACAGAACATTTCTACAGATGTGCTTCAAGGACTGGTGTTGGGTTCACTTTTCTTTGCCCTGTACATTTGTTCCTTTGTCAATGTTACTTCATCTCACAGCTTCTCCTATCACCTCAATGGTGGCAACTCACTGATCTCCTCTGATTTTTCTCTTACAGTCCACTGCTTTCAGCCAAGATCTTCAGTTGCCTCCCTGCCATCTCAATCTGAATGAATGATCAGCACCTTAAAGTGAGGATCTGATCAAAGACTTTGTAATCAGAAAAAAGTAAGAGAACACTTTTCAAATATACTGTAAATAAAGTGGAAGCAATCAAAAAACATTATTTTCATCTGACTGTAAATTGTCTTTCATTTTGAAAAATAACATTATATTTTACAGTTTATTATTGTTTATATTTTGAATTAGATATGCATGGGCCACAGAAATCTATTAAGGGCTTGAATCCAGCAACATCCCTGTATTATTTTTTAATCCTTTTTATGTGTAAATTTTCTTTGTTGTGTAATAAAAATTAGGAAAGTAACCTGCTTAATAAAGCCCTGAAGAAAAAGCCTACGATGAATCTCAGCAGAACAACAAAGTATTTCCATAATATTTTCATTATGGTCAACTAAAGTGGAACTGAACCGACAATACAGCCCTGTGAGCGGTTCAGATCGGGCTGTGCTGTAAAGTGGAGTTTATTTTATTTTCTTCATTAAGTACATGTGCAGTGTGTCACTTCAGCTCAAATATGATATCACACACTCCATAAAATATTAACACTTGTGTAAAACAGATTGGTCAGCAACATAAACTGTGTAATGAAGTAGACTTTCAATACACATGTGTGCAGATCGGGTAGTGACAATGGGTCCAGCTGAAGGGGTCTGTGATTGAGTAGTTCACTGGACAGCCAAATGGATTGCAGTGTTTTGTCACCTGGTTTACTGGACTTGAGTCAGATAAATCCTCCCTCAATCCTGACCTTCACCATAATGTAACCGGGTGTCATCACTGATGTATAATATAAAGCAACACCCTCCTCAATGGAGTGGAGCTCTGGAGGTCTGCACTAAGACTCTGTTGAAAAAGTTAAATGTAAGATTAGGATAAGAAGTTCTGACAACAAGAAATGCATTCTGTGTTTTATCGATTCATCCTGCTTTATGAAACTGTACTACTGTAACACAAACTGACAGATCTGTGGTCTCCTACCACACACAGAGTCAGCAACTTTAACAGCTGAAAGAAATCCCCCACAAAATAAGGAAGAGACTTGTATTATGATATATTAATTTATTTTTTGTACATGCCTCGTAGCTGTATTTGTAACAATTCTGAAAAACCCCTAACAAAACACAACTAGAAAGCATAAAGGTGTATACATGTAGTAAATCAGTTATTTGAAGAATCATATGAATAACAGCAAGTAATTACAGATTTAAAAACATGTTGCGAATTGGGAAACCACTGAATATCTGGATGTCAGGTCACAAACACCAGGCAAATGGTTCAAAGACTCCATCAAGCACTTCAAAAAATGAACAAAAACTCCAGACAAATGTCGCACATCACAGTTATAAAATCAGGCAGCATGATTCTATTGACACATTATCAAACGTGGAGTAACTGTGTTGTGAGCATGTGCAGTAATCCTAAACAGCACGGCTCAACAGATAGCATGTTACAATAAAGCACTGGTCATAAAAAAATCACAGCAAAACCTCCATTGGAGAAGTCTAGTCAGAAATAGTGACCCCATATAAAAATGAGAATAGCTACAGAAGAAGATCTGAAAAGATGAATATGTGCCATGAACGTTGTGAACACATGTCTTGCTATAAACAGATTCTTTGTCCACGTCCTGCTCATGAGAACTTCATAGTAATGATGAAGCACTTATGTTGAGCACTAATGGAAAAGAAAATGAAATGAGGGAATGTGAATATCAACAACCTGCTACTCAAACATTTATGCAACTCCATACAGTTAAAGATTCCATACAGACAACCTGCTGCAGCTTTGGGAGGACATCACATAGCACAGGAACATCAGAACAATCCAGACGAGAACAGGCCATTCAGCATAACAAAGCTTTCAGTCCCATCTGCTGAATTCTTCTAAAATAACATCAAGTCAAGTTCTGAAGGTTCCTAAGGTCCTCCTGTCCACCACACTACTTGGTCAATTATTCCATGTCTCTGTGGTTCTCTGTGTGAAGAACAACTTCCTAATGTTTGTGTGACATTGACCCTTAAAAAGTTTCCAACTGTGTCCCTATGTTCTCGATAAACTCATTTTAAAGTCACCGTCTCGATCCACTGGACTAATTCCCTTCATCATTTTAAACACTTCAGTCAGGTCTCCTCTTAATCTTCTTTTGTTTAATCTGTAACTTTTCATCTTTCCTCATAACTCATCCCATGTAGCCCTGGAATCAGCCGAGTTGCTCTTCTCTGGACCTTTTTTAGAGCTGCTATGTCCTTTTAGAAGCCTGGAGAACAAAACTGCACACCCGGCCTATTAAGATGGCGGTCTGCTGACCACTTGCAGTTCAGAAGCAACCTCTGATTGGCCCAGCCAGTGGACCAACCAGAAACGCTGACAAAAACTCAGAAAAACACATTTTGTAAGTATTCAGTAATTCCTATATAAATTCCTACAATAGTACAGAACATGAATGCAACAGTCTGTGTAGCCCAGCAACATTCAGCCCACAATGCAGTGCATTTTTGTGTCTCAAGGTGGGATTAGTAGTCTATGATACTGTGACCACCTGTCCAACTTAAAGCTGATATTCTTTGATTTTGGGAATTCTGTATTTGTAATTTTAAACTATCAAGCACAATATTTTGTAGTACAGTTCACCAGTTTAAGTGGCACAATGTTAGCTCCTCCGCCGCCATTAAGGAGGTCATGGGTTCGTGTCCTGGGATCTCCTGGTGTAGAGTTTGTAAAGCAGTTTGAGTTGTAAGTAAAGCACTATGTAAATGTAAAGAATTATTATTTTAACTATACTTGACAATTTGTCAGTTTCAAATTTTAAAATGTTATGTGTTTTCACCAAATAAACAAAACATGTAGCGCTGTGACTCACGGCCTCTGTGTACCTTCACAGTCCTTCAGACTTGATCGGAAAGCAATGTATGCATACTGCCACCTTTATGTTAATAAACCGGTCACCACCTCCGCAACCTGATGGTCGTACAATATGACACACACGAATTCTGATAAATGAATAACACCCACACAGAATTTCAGGTCAAAATTAGCTATACATTCCCATGTATTTAGCCCACTTCTGTCATCTCAACGTCTACAGCAACATTACATCATTAATGCGTATCTAAATGTTGAAGCAAAAAGTCTCTTTATTAAATCGAATCAAGCAAAACGTAGAACGGAACATATGGAAGGTCTCATTGATCACGTTCAAAATTCAAATATCAATAATTCATCCATCCATCCATCCATTATCCAACCCGCTATATCCTAACTACAGGGTCACGGGGGTCTGCTGGAGCCAATCCCAGTCAACACAGGGCACAAGGCAGGAAACAAACCCCGGGCAGGGTGCTAGCCCACCGCAGTATCAATAATTCAGACTATTCAAAGTAGGTAAAGCAGTAATATTACCATCATCATATCAAGGTAGTCCAAGAGCACTGCAACAGTTGTATCATAATGCAATGGCAATATCCCAAACTATCGGTCAGCCAGATTTATTTATTTATTACAATGTAGAGGGAGGATTATATCTGGTTGTTGGTTCCCATTTTTGTCACCTTCTACAATTTGTGTTGGATATTTGTGTTATGTTTATTTTATTTTATTATATTTGTATTTTTTTTAATTTTAGCATACTGTCCCATAGTGGTTTTGATGTTCCAAAAACACCTACTGTACCTTTCAAAATCCAGATATTTTAAATGTATGTTTATAATGGTTTGCATAAATATTTTATAACATTAAACTCCTTTTAACAATGTGACTCTGCTCAGTCCTCTTTAGAATGACATGCTGGCTTTGAGGAAGTGCTGGTGTAGAATGTTACTTGAGAACTCCAACCCCAAGGGGTAAATGACATTTAAATTTCCTTTAATAACTTTCATTCAGTTCTGTGGTAATGTGGCAAATATACTTAGCCATATTGTAAATCAAAGACAAATAGTCACAATGCTTACCATTATAAACTTAGTGCTTCTTTTTGAAATCACTGAAGTAACTGCTCACATCGGACTGAGCGAGCAAACGCCTTTCTAAATGAAGGCCAAGAACCAAACAAAAAATTAGAAGGTACAGAAATAATGGACAGCCAGGACAGGCTCATTTATTGTGCTTATTCTTTTGGTTCTTTTTTAACATTTCTGTAGGTAAATATTATTTTCTCTGTTTTCAGGTTTAGGCTTTATTGAGCCATTAATGAGAAGACAGAGTAAAGACTTGCACTACATCTGAAATGGAAAAAAAAATGTCTTGCTATTCTGTTCCATAGCACTGCATTCTGCAGATTTCAGATCTTTACTTTTAGAAGAAACGTCAGCCTTCCTTCTCCAACATCCAGCACAGGGCACTGATGAGCAGGTACAGACACCTCATTTTATAAACTTCCATAAGAAAGATGAATTCCATTTTGTTAATGCTGGCTTTGATGATGCTCTTTAAGAAGGGGGATCGGAGGGTGTATTCCAACTACAGAGGGATCACACTCCTCAGCCTCCCTGGAAAAGTCTATTCGGGGGTCCTGGAGAGGAGGATCCGTCGCAAAGTCAAACCTCGGATTCAGGAGGAACAGTGTGGTTTTCGTCCTGGTCGCGGAACAGTGAACCAGCTCTATACCCTTAGCAGGGTCCTGGAGGGTGCATGGGAGTTCGCCCAACCAGTCTACATTTGTTTTGTGGAGTTGGAAAAGGCATTTGACTGTGTCCCTCAGGGAATCCTGTGGGGGGTGCTCTGGGAGTATGGGGTACCAGATCCCCTGATAAGAGCTGTTCGGTCCCGGTACAACTGGTGTCAGAGCTTGGTCCGCATTACCGGCAGTAAGTCGAACCCGTTTCCAGTGAGAGTTGGACTCCGCCAGGGCTGCCCTTTGTCACCGATTCTGTTCATAACTTTTATGGACAGAATTTCTAGACACAGCCAGGGTGTTGAGGGGGTCCAGTTTGGCGGACTCAGGATTGTGTCACTGCTTTTTGCAGATGATGTTATCCTGTTTGCTTCATTAGGCTGTGATCTTCAGCTCTCTCTGGATCAGTTTGCAGCTGAGTGTGAAGTGGCTGGGATGGGAATCAGCACCTCCAAATCCGAGACCATGGTCCTCAGCCGGAAAAGGCTGGAGTGCCCTCTCAGGGTTGGGAGCGAGATCCTGCCTCAAGTGGAGGAGTTCAAGTATCTTTTGGTCTTGTTCACGAGTGAGGGAAGAATGGAGCGTGAGATCAACAGGCAGATCGGTGCAGCGTCCGCAGTGATGCAGGCTCTGCATCGGTCTGTCGTGGTGGAAAAGTAGCTGAGCTGTAAGGCAAAGCTCTCAATTTACCAGTTGATCTATGTTCCTACCCTCACCTATGGTCATGAGCTATGGGTAGTGACTGAAAGAACGAGATCGCGAATACAAGCGGCTGAAATGAGTTTCCTCCGCAGGGTGTCTGGGCTTTCCCTTAAAGATAGGGTGAGAAGCTCAGTCATCTGGGAGGGGCTCAGAGTAGAGCCGCTGCTCCTCCGCATCGAGAGGAGTCAGATGAGGTGGCTTGGGCATCTGATCAGGATGCCTCCTGGACGCCTCCCTGGTGAGGTGTTCCGGGCACGTCCAATCTGGGAGGAGGCCCCGGGGAAGACCCAGGACACGCTGGAGGGACTATGTCTCCCTGCTGGCCTGGGAACGCCTCGGGATTCCCACGGAAGAGCTAGAAGAAGTGGCCGGGGAGAGGGAAGTCTGGGCATCTCTGCTCAAGCTGCTGCCCCCGCGACCCGACCTCGGATAAGCGGAAGAAAATGGATGGATGGATGGATGATGCTGGCTTACAATGCCTATGGTATAGTGAATAAAATGTATAAAAAGACTTAATGCTCGTCTCAGATTCCGACCGTTAATCGCTAACCAGTAGGAGTCAAAGCCCAAAAGACTAAAAGCCTGTTTTACATCTTCTGACAACCTGGAGTACCAGTACAACTCTTAAAGGCCTTAAAACATTTGAAATGCATTGTGTGCTGTGTTAATAATTGTGTGTGGTAAGAAACATTGAAGACTTGTAGAATCTGCGATCGAAAGCAGTAATGTTAATAATGTATAACAAATTCAGAATATCCATCCCATCCATTATCCTACCTGCTATATCCTAACTACAAGGTCATGGGGGTCTGCTGGAGCCAATCCCACCCAACACAGGGTGCAAGGCAAGAAACAAACCCAGGCAGGGTGCCAGCCCACCGCAGAATTCAGAATATACTGTACATTATTTTTTTTACTTTCCTTTTCTTACATTCCTTGTAAATATGGAGGAAAAGGCTATAAGCTTTATAATGACCTTTTATTATTATTATTATTTTTAATAAAACATATTACAGCAACACAGAATCCTTCAGCATCTTACCGAGGCAGAGAAGTGGTGCGCTGAGAACATTTCTGTGTTCAGGGGGCACATCTCACTCCCTGCATTACTGTCAATGGACAAAGACGACATTGAGGAGGCCCTTCAGAAATATGAGTTGCTATCTGAGTTTCCAGAAGAAGACTAGAGGTCTTTAGAACCTTCATCATCCTTTTCTTTCAGATATGGAAGACATGCATCTGTTTTAGATAAATGACTGTGTTTTGTGAGAAAACGTATCAAACATACATGGCCCTCATTGTTCAGTTACAACCTACAATTCTTGTTCTCTATTTTATATATTCTTTAACTTTTTTGTAATAAACGTTGCAAACCAACTTCATCTTTACAGTCCATTGTCTCAGATCTGCACTTCTTAGTGTTATGTATTAAATAATGTTTTATAAAGCAGGGCAAGGCAATTTTTATTTTTAAAGCACATTTACAATAACAGCCAGAACTGAATCAAAGTGCTGTACAAGGAAGGGTAAAAGAAGCAGTTCAAATATACTGTATGTACACAGCACAAAACTGCAAGAATAACCAACCATTACATAAAAGATAAACCCACACCCATACATACATATTGATAATCATGAATGTACATGAGCCAACATATACACACAATGTCAACCTCTTGCAGGGTCAAATGGAAGCAAGAAGAAATAAGACTTTAATGATGACTTAAAAATGGCCGCTGTTAGAGCAGACCTAATATAACAAGGGGAGCCATTGCAGAGAAATGGATCAGCCATCACAAATGCACGATTCCTCCTTTGTTTCAGCCTTGACCTTGGCACAACTAAGAGCCTCTGGCTA
The DNA here is from genome assembly GCF_900747795.2 of Erpetoichthys calabaricus. Taxonomy (NCBI): domain Eukaryota; kingdom Metazoa; phylum Chordata; class Cladistia; order Polypteriformes; family Polypteridae; genus Erpetoichthys; species Erpetoichthys calabaricus. The sequence goes on along the minus strand of NW_026261578.1, from coordinate 294,024 downwards.
GTAGACCGCAGGGCTCTCGTTGGCACATACAAGTGAAGAAGTTCCAGGAGGCAAGATGCAATTGATCTATTCAAACAGGTGGTGCAGTGTTAGCGCTGCTGCTTTGCAGTAAGGAGACTGTGGAAGATTGTGGGTTCGCTTCCCGGTCCCTCCCTGTGTGGATAGTGCTTTGAGTACTGAGAAAAGCGCTATATAAATGTAATGAATTATTATTATTATTATTAAACATTTAAAAACAAAAAATAGAATTTTAAAATCAATTCTGAAACGGACCAGAAGCCAATGAAGCAACGTCAGTATTGGTAAAATATTGCCACAATTACGAGAGCCATTCAATAAGTGAACAGCAAAGTTGTGGACTAGTTGTAGGTGTCGTAACAGGGCCTGATCAACACCTACCTACAAAGAACTGCAATAGTCCAAATGAGATGTTATAAAAGCTCAGATGGCCTTTTCAAGATCACTGTAATAAAGAAAAGCCTTTACCTTAAAGTCTCACCTGGAAAAAGCTTCATTTAACCTCACAATTTATTTTTGTCGAGTTTGAATGAGCTGCCACAGATCACACCTGGGCTCCTAACTGAAGCTTTATGATACGTACTGTATATGGCAAGGGGTCCAAGAGCAACATCAGAGACATTCAAACTTTCCTAACTTTTGGACACCATGATCACAGTTTTATTATCATTTAGTTTAAGAAGATGCATTGCCGTCCAGGTTTTAATATCATTCGAGCACGTATGGAGGGTTTGTATTTTCTCACTTTGATTTTAGTGTCAAATATATTTGAGTGTCATCAGCATAGAAAAGCCATACTTGTTAACAATGGAGCCTAAAGGTAACATGCATATCAAAAAGATAACTGGTCCAAAGATGGAACCCTGTGGAACCCTGCAAATAAAAGGAGATTAGTACTATCAGAAAGGAACTGTCAAAGGGATGATTGATGACCTTAAACCCTGCCCTGAAAATTTAATTTATGAAAATATGATTTATGAAATGTCCCTGCCCCTATGGGTGTGTGAGTGTTAATAATGGGTTGGACCACTGTCATAATTGATACTCTCTAAACTCGTCCTTTTAGGGAGGTGCTTTCGTAAACTGAGCCCTTATCACGCCCCTTTAACAATTCCCATATCCATGAGGTACGTCTTTGTCTCTCTAACCGCCTATAGGGTTAGGTGAGAGGCGTGTCACTCCACCCGGCTGCGATAGGAGACAAAAGAGTTCTTGTATAAAACTCTAGTCATTGAGTGAAAACACCACAACACACAAAAGCAGATAGAATGGACGGTCTTGTGAATGCTCCTAAGAAAATGAAAACAAACAGGGTTTCCAGAATGCTTGAGTTACAGAACCATCGATTCAGCTCTGCTTGGTACGATTCTAATTGTGCTTTGAGCCAGGTAGAAGTAAATAGAAATGCTCTGGGACATCTCACAGTGGTGGTTTCCAAGAAGGAGCCTATCCTTCCTAAATATAAAGAGGACGGTTACAAAGAGGGGGAAGAGTATAAAGAAAATGAGATAAAGGAACGAGTGAGTGAAATTCATTTTTCTATAAAAGACTGGAATTATTTTAAATCTCTTATTCCAAATATTTATGAGGCTATTCATCAAGGAAAACTGTCTGACCAAATGAAAAGAATTAAAAGAAAACTGGAGCCATTGTTTTCAGAGGAGAAGATTTGCATGCTGAATAATTCATGCTCGGAGGAGGAGGTAGAAAATTGGGAAACAGCCACCCCTAAGTAAGTGGAGATAAATACAGAGGTCTTTTTTCATAGGTTACATTAACCTAAAGTGATCTTGAGATGTCTTCAACCAACTATCCTACTGAAGCTGAGCTCCTAGAATCTGTTGATAGCTGGACCAGTCGTCTCCCTGTTCTCTCGGACCCTGAGATGTCAGAAGTCCTCCACACTTTGATGCGCTCTGAAGAGCCGATCTACGGTAGTGTGGAACAGACAGCCACCGCTGACTACCTGTTTTGGTCGACTAACCCTCAATCCAACCCCGCCTACTCTGCACCAGACCAGATGCTGACAGCCAATGACGTGTTTTGGTCGGGTAACAACCAGCACCTCTCCGGCTATGCTCCTGATCAGGCATGTTGGTCTACAGAACAGACAGTGCCCGCCGATTGCCTGTTTTGGCCTGATGATATCGTCCCCAACTCTGGGTACTCTGTTCCTAACAGCTCGCCTCCAGACCAACCATCTTGGCCGGGCCTTCTTATGCCTTCAACTGACCAGATCTATTGGCCTGAGCCTCAGTTACCTGCCCCTGATGATATGTATTGGTCAGACAGTCTCCTGGAGAACCGCACAGTACCTGACATGTTTGTACCTGCTAATGATGTTCCGGGGAAACTAACAGGGCCTGAGGAGATAACCAATCAGGTCATGTGGCAAGAACAGGCCTTGGACGAACTGGTAGAGGCTCTGGCCGCTTGGAAAATATCACCCGAGGATGCTGATTATGCGGGTATGGACCTTGAACAAACTGATGGACCCCTGGGTGAAACATTTCAAAAGGCTCTGAAACTGGTCAAGAGTTTGATTGCGGCTCTGCTGGATATAATAGTTGATCGGGACCTAAAAAGAACCTCTCAGGGGTGTTTAATAGATCACCCCAGCAAGACACAGCATACATGTCTGTTTGAGCCTGACTCTGTTTATCGGGTTGGCCACTTTCAATAGGTGCTGGCTGTTTTCTGCCAAACGTGGCTCAGAAGCCTGGGCATAAAGACTCTGGGTTGCTTCAACATCTTTCTGCCTTTTCACAAAATTCACGCATTTGTACAAAATGCTGTTGACGACCTGAAAAATGAACATTCTATTAATGAGGCTATTGTACAAGCCTTTCATAACATGGATGATGACTCTTACTCAAAAATATGTGAATTTTTTTCTCTGAACGGCATTTCTCTGTACCTGATATGTCTGATGTACCTTTGGGGTTTTACGGGGAATACGACATGGAAAAATCAGATGAAGTGTCCAAACTGAATGTGCTTGTGATATAACCTGTTTTAATCATGCTGTTTAATTGTAATATTATGTTTTGAAGTGGTTGGTAAAACATCTCTGAATTTTATTATTGTTTTTGAAAATTACCAATAAAGAACCATTTAATTTTTAAACCACTGACATTTTTCTTTCACCGTTGATGATGGAGGGTTACATGAAAAAAGTTTATTATAATCCTGCAAATCCTGGCAGCTTTGGGGGAATATACTCTTTGAAAAGAGCTCTTGAGGTTTCAGGTCAGAAAAGTAATGACCATCAGGTGTCGGATTGGTTATCTGGTCAATATTCTTATAAAATTCATAAACCCACTAGAAGGGATTTTAGTAGAAATAAGGTTTATGCATCTGATATAGACTAGCAATGGCAGATGGATTTAGCAGACATGACAAATGTGTCCGAGCATAACCGGGGTTATAAATATTTGTTAACCTGTATCGATATGCTTTCTAAGTACACATGGGTAATGCCCCTGAAGAACAAAACGGGTAAGGAAGTGACAAGAGCCTTCCAGAACATTCTGAGCACGTGTAGAACTCCAAAGAAGCTCCAGACCGATAAGGGGAAAGAGTTTTTCAACCAAGATTTTCAAAAGCTGTTAAAGAAGATCGTAATAAGACATTTCACCACAAGGAAATTAATTAAAGGCATCCATGGTGGAGAGATTTAACCGCACACTACAATGTGGAAATATTTCAGTGCCTATAATACAAGAACCTACATCGATAAATTGTCAGATCTAGTATACTCTTAAAACAAAAGTTATCATCGAAGCATAAAAATGGCTCCTTCTGATGTAAACACGTTAAATTCCTGGAAAGTTTTCAAAAACTTATATGATGTTGCCAAACCCCCAGTCCACCGTTGTTTAAGTTCAAAGTAGGAGATACAGTTAGGGTTTCTAAAACCAGACATCCTTTTGAGAAAGGTTATGAACAAACATTTTCAAATGAAATCTTTACCGTATCTGAGCTTGTACCTAGGGCACCGGCTGTGTACAAACTGAAAGATTACGATGGTGAAGAGATCATAGGATCCTTTTACGACCCTGAATTGCAGAAAATTAAAGTCGATTCCACAGACATTTACAGGGTCAAAAAAATACTGGCTAGGAAAATTAAGAATAAAAAACGTTTCATTTAAGTCAAATGGCTCGGATGGCCAGAAAAATTTAATAGCTGAATACCAGAGAGCCATGCCCAAGATGTTCAATAAAATCCAGAACACCCATAATCGGCTCATCATTCTCTAACAGTATACGATGGAGCACAAAAAAGTTTCTTTGTGATTCTGCCTAGCAACGCTTCCTCAGACATTTTCCCTAACAACACAATTCCCAATTTCACGACAAAGCTTGCTAAACCTATAGAATTAGAAGGTTCTTGCGAAGTCGGTCTATCAGAAATACTGTACCCACATACATGGAATACCATAGACAAACCGGATAACAAATTCTACGTTTCAGCTCAAGTCAAGTCAAGTGAAGTTGAGGAGCATGCACTGGTACAGTACGTTGCTGCACCCACTACATGGCAAAACAATTCGGGATCTTGGTTTGCAACCCCCCTGGCAGACACACAGTCCAGTCCCACCCTCCTGAAATGACCCTCTATCTGCTGCAGCCAGGTGTTATGTTGGCGACCCCTTGGCCTAGTCCAGTCACTCCGGTCCCAAACAATGAGGATCTTACAAGCCAGATCACCCTCAGGGAAACGCGCCACATAGCCGTAGTGCTGTAACTGAGGCACCCTCACAATGCAGGTAATGTGCCTCATTCAGGACTCCATGAGCAACTGCTCATTCGACACAAAGTCAAACCAATGGTACCCAGTGATTTTCCAGAGAGACACAGTACTGAAGGAGTCCAGTGTTCGTCTCAGGTCACTGGATAGCGTCCATGTCTTGCAACCATATAGCAAGACAGGAAGCACCAGGACTCTAAAAACTTGGACCTTCGTCCTTTTGCATAGATATCAGGAGCGCCACACACCCCTTTCCAGCGACCTCATGACCCCCCATACTCTCCCAATCCATCTACTGACTTCACAGGAAGAGTCACCAGAGACATGAATGTCACTGCCAAGGTCAGTAAACCTTTCAACAAGGTCAACACTCTCTCCGCAAACAGAGACATTGCTGATGGCTTTGCCCAAGATGTCATTAAAGGCCTGAATCTTGGTTTTTATCCAGGACACTCGCAAGCCCAGACACTCGGACTCCTCGCTCAGTCTCTCGACCGCCCCGATCATATCCTTCATTGACTCCGCAAAGATTACAGCATCGTCAACAAAGTCGAGATCTGTGAATCATTATCCACCAACAGATGCCCCACAGCCGCTTGACCCCACGACCCTCCTCAACTCCCAGTCCATACAAGCACTGAACAGAGTAGGAGCAGAACACACCGCTGATGAACCCCAGAATCAACTGGGAAAAATGCAGAGGTCCTGCCTCCACACTGCACAGCACTCACAGCCCTCAACCTCGAGGGGATCCCGTGAACCCTCAGGATGTCCCACAGGGCAGCTCAATCAACGGAGTTGAACACTTTGCGAAAATCAACAAAGGCTGCAAAGAAACTATGCTGCTTTTTGCGTTTGCACTCCATGAGAACCCTCAGTGCCAGGATTGAGTTGATGGTAGACTTCTTAGGTGTAAAACCAGACAGTTCTGGATGCTGGTAGGTGAGCAAGTGATTACGGATCATATTGAGGACAACCCTAGCAAGGACCTTACCCGGCACCAGTGTTATCCCCCTGTAGTTGCTGAAATCCAGGCGATCACCCTTCCCTTTCCAGATAGGGATGATGCAAGTCTCCCAAATGGAAGTAAAGATTGCTTGCAATGCCAGGAGGACAGCCTTACCACCAGCCTGGAAAGGTTCAGCAGCCTCCCCCCCAAGGAACCCCGCCCCCCCACTCAGCTGGTTCACCACCTGTGCAATCTCAGTTAGATTGGGTGGTTCACAGCTGATTGGAGGATGAGCCTCAAGAACCGTAGACCCAGAGATATCCAACGTCCTAGCCGGAGGATCAGCTTTGAACAACTGCTCAAAGTAGCCAGCCCAGTGGGTCACAATTGCAGTGTCATCTGTAAGGACCATTCCATCAGCTGTCCTGACTGTGGCTCTCCGAGGAACAGATTCAGATATGCGCAATGGTTCGATTCCTCTGTAAGCAGGATGTGGGTCACTAGACCACAGATGGTGTGTCACTTGCTCACAGATTCCTCTAACAAACGCCTCTTTATCTGCCGTCAGAGCCCTCACAGCCATCCTTCTCAGTTCCCAGTACAGACCAGAGTTGCCATTGAGCCCTGCACTGCGACCACTCTCGATGATATCCAGGATGCCCTGCAAGATGAAACACCTCTTTCTGGGACCACCGGTAACACCAACACAACCCTCAGCAACCTTCAGGGTCTTGTAATGGAATGTCTCCCACATCACTTTAGGATTGGCAGTCGTACCCAAATCTGAAAGTTCCTCACTCAAACTACATGCAAACTCATTAGAAACAGTCTCGTCATGGAGTCTGGCCAAGTCCAGGCTCATTTTCCTAGTAGGTGGTAACCTACTGGACCTAAGCTGGATCCTAAGAGTAGCAACAACAAGTCTGTGGTCAGAATTCACAAACTGGGCACGTCTTTAGACCCTGCAGTTTTGTAAGAGCCTCCAGCGTGTGCCCTCAAGGATGTGTTTGATCTCCTTCACCACACCACCAATATTGGAGTACCAAGTCCAATGATGCGGTTCAGGGCGCTGGAACCAGGATCCAGTGATTCACAGCCCCTGACCTTTTGCAAAGTCAAGGAACAAGGAGCCACTTTCACCACGGTCACCAGACCCATGGGGATCGAGACAATCCTCATAGCCAGCCCTGTCAGTGCCAGTAGCTGCATTGAAGTCACCCATGACCAGAGGAGTGTCACCTCGTGGACACTCATCAACCACCGAGCGAAGCTGCGAAAAAAATGTCTCCCTCGCCGAGACATCACTCACCGTGGTTGGAGCATACACTGAGACAACAGACAAGGCATTCAGGGAATGTTATTTTGACGGCCATCAGACCGACCAGAACAATAAAAGGTGTATCCACTTTCAGAGATCTGTCCAGTCCCCGGTATGTGCACCTCAGAGAGTGCCGCCACTGAAATGCAGAGTTTATGCAGCTACTCCGACAGCAGAGGAAGACGATCATCTTGCCGGAGAGACAAGACGTTCCACGTGCCTACCCACATGGGCCGCTTCAAATCGGGACCGAGTGCTGCTGTGCAGCAGGCAGCGCCTCAGCACCACACCAGTTTTGATCCCTGACCAGCCTGATCCCATTGGATCTCCAACGGTTTTCCCCCATCCTCTTAATCATGCGAGCAGCATTCCTATGGGCAGCTGCAGCAGAGCTACTCCCGCGGAGAGCAAAATGGAGTCCTTTCTGTAGTCTCGGAGCTTTATGAAGTTTTTTTATGGTGGCTGGAGTACCAATCCTGTCACCAACCCCCATGATTTCCCTGCAAATTGGAGGACCGCTTGCAGGGCCTGATGCAGTTTAACGTCATACCCAGGACAGAGTGCTTCAGCTCCTGGGATAAAAAAAATATTACTACATTCCATGTGGGCATTACGAAGGTATTCATGACCTACTGTCTTTTATGAATTTGACAACCTTAAGCCTACCCACTTTGACAGATGTTGCAACAGGAACTGTCCCTTCTGAGAATCCTGTGAAATTCAGTTATAATGCTGTGGAAAGAAGAGTCTTCATGGTACCGGGATAAAAGGATGAAACTATACGCTTTAAAGGACAGCTGGGTCGAATATTAGGAGCACATCCTGATCAGACTCAGGGGTTAACTTACAAGGCTCCTTTCTCCGCTGACGTCAGGGCTGGCTTTTACATGTTGTACGTGTACGGGGACATGATATCTCATCAGAGTCAGCAACAGCTACATGACCCTTTTCAGGTGTGTTCATATAGAGCAGGGGTCCTCAATCACAGTCCTGCAGGGCTGCAGTGGCTGCAGGTTTTTGTTCTAACCCAGTTGCTTAATTAGAAAGCAATACTTGTGTGGTGGGTGGCTGGCTAAATATTCCGGCCCTCACCCCCAGGCCGCCAGATGGAGTCCTCATGACAACATGGACGTTCACCGAATTCCAGCAGGGCCTCATGGACTTTGTAGTTTATATGCGCAGCCCTGCTGGGTACCCTGGGGACCACCAGGAGTCGCTGTAACGGGGCTATCGGACTCTTACGTGCCCTATAACCTGGAAGTGCATCATGATCATATGACAAGAAGAAACGACGTGCTTCCAGGTTGAAGAGAGGAGCTTTTTATCCGACCCGGAAGTGTTCATGATCACATGGACAGAAGAGAGAAACACTTCCGGGTCAGGGACTATATAAAGGACTTTGGGAAACCAGTACGCGGAGCTGAGCTGGGAGGAAGGGTGGCGAAGTGTCTGGGAGTGTGGAGGGTTGCTTATTGTATTGATTAATGTATGAGTATTGTGGAGTGGAGGGTGCTTTGTGCACGTTACTGTTCAAATAAAAGTAGTATTTGGACTTTTACCTGGTGTCTGGAGTCGAGTCAGAGGGTTCAAGAGGACGACAGCGACCTCAATCTGTCACACTTGCCAATAATTTAATTTCATGGCTTGTTAGTGCTTTAACTCTGCTATGTCAGCTCATTCTCATATCCCGGATTTTCTTCCCCTTTCTAAGGATATCATCCAAATGATTTGAAGGCTAAAATGGATAAGGAATTCTCAGTCCTTCACTTTTTTCTCCTCACTTTCCTTCCAAGTATTTAATTAAACCCAATAGTGCATGATAAATACAGAGGTGTAAATGGAAACAAGATAAATGGAGAAATGCTGGTGTCTTTTGTTATTTGCATCTTATTGCTAATAAGGAACAATTAAAAAATGAGAATACAGCTGTTTAAGACTTAAATGAGCAATGAGGGTTCAAAATCCTAACGAGTGAGACAACTAAAGTGAAGCAGAAGTGTTACTTGAGCAATAAGTGCTTCTTATTAAGCAACTGGGTTGGAGCAAAAACCTGTAGCCACTGCAGCCCTCCAGGACTGTGATTGAGGACCCCTAATATAGAGGATCAAGTGAATAAAATTACTCCCATCACATACGACAAACCTCATTATGCCTCAGTCAGCAAGAATCATTTTGACAAAGTGACTATTGAAATAAAGACGGACCAGAACATTTCAGTTTGGTAAGGTGATAGTGAAGTTTCATTTCAGACCTATTAGGTATTGTATGCACGACTGAAGCAATGAGGTCTTACCAGGACCTGACACCTTACTTCCAATATTACAAGACCCAAGCGGGTAACAGGTTACCGGGATTCTCTGGATCCCCTGTAATGTATAGTGGGGGTATTGGAGGTATATTTTGGGGGTTCTTAAGAAGAGCTTTACCTCTCCTGAAAAAAGGCTTTGACATTGCAGAACCACATATCAAATCCGCTGCTAAAAATATTATAAAAGATGTGATCACCGGGGCTATTTCAAGTGCGGCTGGTGGCGGGCGAGAAAAGCAGGAGGGGGCGGGCTTGATGGTAATGAGAAAGACAAAATGCAAAACACCACTGGGGGCGTGTGAGGGCCCACCAGTCAAAAAGGCAAGGCACACTATTTATACAGCATTTTCTAAACATTGTCAGAAGAAGAACAAGACTAAAACAAGCAAAAAGAAGAAGAGAGACATTTTTTAAGAGAAGATGACTTTCATACGCAGAATGTCTGGAGAGTGTGTCAAATCTGAACTGGACCTGTTTTACAGTGCCTTTCACTCAAACGAGTGTAGATAAAAGCATAGACATCAAATTACTAGACGCCGCATGACCAGCAGCATCGTACGTCAACGTCGCCACCATATTGTGAGTGGCACTGCTGTGGAGTGAAGTAATGGATAAAGATGCCTCATGCATGTGCTGCTTGGTATTGTACAAACTGCTCTACGCTCCAAACCAGATCACAGAGATTACATTTCATAGGTAAGGCTGAACAATTGTTTTGGTTATATTGGCCATTAGAAAATCCATCCATCCATCCATTTTCCAACCCGCTGAATCCGAACACAGGGTCACGGGGGTCTGCTGGAGCCAATCCCAGCCAACACAGGGCACAAGGCAGGAAACAATCCTGGGCAGGGTGCCAACCCACCGCAGGACACACACAAACACACCCACACACCAAGCACACACTAGGGCCAATTTAGAATCGCCAATCCACCTAACCTGCATATCTTTGGACTGTGGGAGGAAACCGGAGCGCCCGGAGGAAACCCACGCAGACACGGGGAGAACATGCAAACTCCACGCAGGGAGGACCCGGGAAGCGAACCCAGGTCCCCAGATCACCCAACTGCGAGGCAGCAGCGCTACCCACTGCGCCACCGTGCCGCCCCATTAGAAAATCCTGTTTTATAATCTTAACTTTAGCTACGCCAGGATAAGCTAGCAAAGCTATGCATTTATGTGCTCAAGTGAGCCTCCAAACAACGTTTTGGCTAAATGTATTTAGTCACTAACTATGTAGATTGTTGTTAGCTGTTAACATTTCTCATACTCTGAAGGGTTCCCAATGAAATCCACGTCAGGAAGCAGTGGGAGGTCAGGTAGCCCTTAGACGGGATTTTGAGAAAGCTGTCCTGTGATGTGTGCCGTGATAGTTTGGTAACAGATGTTGTACTGGCATCATATGATCAACGCTACCACTCGCTAACATTAAAAAACAAAGGAGGTTTGATGATTCCTTCAGAGGGTCCAGTCAAGGTGGTCAAAGTAGCTGAGCGTGTTATCAGACAGTTGACATTAGGACAAGCTGTCAGTGTATCTTTGATCAATCAGTTTGTTCAGGCTGAGATTTTTTCAGATGATGTGTTTTTTATCAAGGAGCACATGGAGGAAACACAGTTTGAAATTGACAACCATCATTTTATGCTCAAGTCTTTAGTTGTGTCTGTCATCCACAAACTAAGGCTGCACCATATTGACAGACTGAATACTCTCAAATTACAGGATCTGAGTGAGCGAGAGGAGTGTAAGCCTGTAGGAGATTAGTGAGGTAGGGGGGAGCTGTAAATGTTCCGAGCGGTATTTAGTATTGTATTCTGTAGTTAATAGGGAGCCAGTGAAGTTGAGAGAGAATCGGTGTAATATGTTCAGTGGATTTAGAACAGCAGGTTATTATCCTGGCAGCAGAATTTTGAAGAAGTTGTAAGCGATGGATACGTTTTTGTGGGATGCCAGATAGAATAGCATTACAGTAATCTATATGTGAGGTGACTCGGCATTAACCAATACTTCAGTACTGTGTTGTGTAAGAACATGACGAAGTCTAGAAATGTTTCAGAGATGGAAGAAGGCATTCCGAGAAATGTTACTTATATGGGAGGAATTATTTAATAATAATTATAATAATAATTATTATTATTATTAGTATTATTATTATTTATAATTATTTAATAATTGCCATTATTACTGTATAAATGGATATAAATAATTGCATTTAAACGGTTCGCCAAAATCTGTTGTATGTAAACGATACCGTTTTGAATGTTATTGTTTTTTCATCAGAAAACCCGGTTTCCACATCTACCTGTATTAGTTTAAATGGCCACTCACAATATGGCGGATGCGGTGACGTATCGTGTCGACTGGGCAACACAGCGAATGCGCCGTCTATGTATATATGTCTATGATTGGGCTCGCTTAACCGTCACGTGATCCAGTGTCGGCCGCAGGATGACGTCATCCAACGCGACAGCGACTGTAGCGACGCTGCCATTGTCTCGCTTTGTGAAACATTACGGACGCAAGACTGTTGCTGAGTGAACGAGTTCAGAAACAATCTCATCGCTAACAGGCAGTCAGTAAGTGCTCTGTATTTTGAGAATCGCCGCGCGCCGCGTTCGTTAGCCCCCCCCCGAACTTTGCTTGACTGAATCCTCCTGTGGCAACCCGCGTGCTGTTTCTGTTCATTGGTATCTGCGGTTCACGTAACGTGGCTGACTCCTAAATTTTAAATCGTAGCACCCAGTCACACCGCTGGTACCTGTTCATTCATCACCGTGTGTTCCTTTTGTCGATTCCTTCTCGAATCGCAGACATCGAGGAGACGGCCATTCCACACGTACGGCGCTTTGATTTCTGCCTTTGTTTCTCTTTTGTCCCACCGTTGTGTCCAGTTCAAAGACAGTCGCGGAGGTGGTGAGCTGCCGGCCATTAAAAGAATAGTGAGGAGTCAGATTAGTAAAAGTGAAAAACGAATTGGAGTCCATGACCGTGGAGAAGAGTCTTAGAGAATACAAGCTGAGAACAACAGTATCTGTATTTACACACACGGCCTCAAACGTGCTTAACCCAATACCGATATTTACATGCATTGCATTAATAGACACTTAAATGTGTGTCTTTTTTTCCCATTTAACTTGTGTCAAATATGACAAACTGCTATGTTTCAGTGCTAAAGCCAAACCAGTAATGTCTGTTAGTGAGTATTAGACAAGTTAATAGAGATTTGTGGTTTCTGTTACTGCCTTACAGTTCTGTCAGAATGAATTTGAATCTCAGCCAGTTTTTAAGATTCTATGCAGTGGCCATGTCTGCTCTTTTATAAATTTCTTTACTTTTCTAAAGATGCTCAGGTTTAGTGGCCTGGCAAATCTAACTTGTCTTGGTGTGGTTGTGGACTTGAATGTGAGTGTACCCTATGATGGTCTATAGCTGGCTCCTGCCCTGTACAGGTACTCTGGTTTTCTTCCTATACTCCAATAACTTCTGTTTGTGTTTGTTTTGTACTGGACCACGGTGGTGAAGTGGAAGTTAAGATCCATTTGGCTACTTATACATGTGACTTTATCATACAGACCCAACCAGGCTGTGTGGGTGACAGCATGTGCCACTCTTGGGTGAATACCACTGTCAGGACTGGCATCCTTCTTCTGGCCAAGATCCACTTTCATTTAATTAGTATATTCATTAAGGCAATACTGAACCGCTTTTACTCTGGACCCCCCCCCCTTTAGGGTTACCCATAACAAACTGGTCCGTCATGGTGGACCGTTAAGAAAGACTGAGGCACACAAGGCCTCTACAGTGCCAATCTCACAATACTGGGTGGTGCTGCTGTTTAATAGGAATTTATTAATGTGTTAAATACTAAAATATTTGTGATGTGTGCAGAGTGTACTTAAACAAGATGAAGCTGATAAACTTGAAACTTGTTTCAAAGTTGTTGAAAATGACAGTTTGTTTTGAAGAATGTTTTTGTACTGGAGCATGTCAGATTTGCCAACCACAGTCGCTGATGTCATCACCTGACCACATTAATTTAAACAATTGTCACATTTAGAGATTGTGTGTCGACCATTTAGCAGAGTTGTGCTCAGCCCTGTTTCTAACAGCCAATAGCATGGTGCTGATGACGCCTGCGGTGTACAAAGGGTTAACAGCTGTAGCTCTTCAGCAGCAATCTTCACCCTTTATTTTATTTTTTATTTTTTCCCCTTTTGTTTTGCTATCTGAAACACGAACCAGAAAGAGGAGCATCTCTTATTTTTGTTATGTTCAAATCCTGCAGTTTCTTATTCCTCTTCATTTAACTCTATGCCTTCTACTTCACAGAAACATTCACTGGTTGTCAGCTCTCCTGCACACACAGTCTGCCTCTAAGACTGAAAACAAAATCCATCAATCCATCCATTTTCCAACCCACTGAATCTGAACACAGGGTCACAGGGGTCTGCTGGAGCCACTCCCAGCCAACACAGGGCACAAGGTAGGAACCAATCCCGGGCAGGGTGCCAACCCACCGCAGGACACACACAAACCCTGAAGTCAGACTTTGGGTGTCTCACATTAGGCAGCCATCTTTGCAGAAACACACCGCCAACTGCCTCCATCTTACTAATTATTTCAATGAAGGTTGTGAGTTAAATAATTGTTTTGGATTTTGTAAGTTTGGGGCAGTTTCACATTAGAGAAGCTGACCAGCGATTTTAAGTTCCTCCTTTATATGCCCTGTTTTATAACATAATCCTGAGGTCTAACTTGTATAAACCTTCCTTAAAATTAACTATTAACAAAATTCCGGGACCCTAACAGTATTGAATGTTCAATCAAAGTAGTAAATACTGTTGACACACAACTGTGCAAGATGGCCTCCTTCTTCTTCTCGCCTGTTGGACCCTCCTTTCATTCCCAAACTCATTTTACAGCTAGTGTGACATGAAAAGTTATGAGTTACTGAGTGATTGCTTTGAACTGTCTGACTTGACATCAGCTTTAACTAACAGGATGTTATAAAAATCAAATGTCCTCAGATCTGAATGATGCAGTTTTAATGGAATTGATTCCTGTTTTTTTCCACAGAGAGATAAAACTCTGCCATTTACTGTAACGTTTAAATGGATGTGAAAGAGGAGACGTGTGAGCCTGACCTGAATATCATAAAATTAAGGATCATAAATGTTAAGGAAGAGGACTGTGAGTGGGAGAGTGTCCACCCCAAACAGGAGAGTCTGGACATTAAGGAAGAGGACCGTGAACTGGGGTCAGTGAAAATTAAAGAGGAGGATGAAGAGAAGTGTGTCAGCACAGAGATACACAACTATAGAAGTTTGGAGAGTGTCGAGGAAGATGACCTTCATTATGGACATCAAGATGGAGCAGTGACCGGGTTAGTCTCTTCTCATAGCAGACACTCTTCATCTCCGGAGTCTTCTATCAATGTAAAATATGAATCATTACAGTCTGACAGAAAGACAACTGAAGAGATTTCATCTCCTGGAACTGAGGAAGATCAGCCATCACCTAAGAAGTCATCTAAAACAAGTAAGTTGCAAATAACAATCGGTGTACATTTTAGGGTCAGGGTTATGGGCCTGAAAGTGCTGTCTTGTGCTTTTTTTAAAAGAAATTTAGACAAACGTTCAAACTATATTAAACACAGCAATTTCACTACATTTTACAGGGTTTAGGAGTCTGCACTTCTTCCGTTATTGTTTGTAACATTATGCAAGCACTCTAAGCCTGTCTTTGGTAAAAAAAAGTTTGTGAACCCTTTGGAATTCCTTTTATTTCTGCAATAATTCCTCATAATTCTGTGGTCTGATCTTCTTTCAAGTCCATAAAACAGACAAGCACAGTCGTCCTAAACTAGTAACAAACCATTAGATCCTTGTCGTTCCTGAATACATTGTTTAAACATGGGAACAGTCCAGTTTGTGACCCCCTGTCTTTAGAATCTTTCTGATCCTCCTTTAGCTGCAATGACTTCCACCAAACGTTTTCTGCAGCTGCTACTCAGGGTTCAATTTCTTGTCTATTCATTGTTTCGAAAGTTTTCAGTTCATTGATGTCTGATTAATTAATGTTGTCTTATTTTAATTTCTTATTTTGTCTTTTATTTTTCTTCTCTTCATTATGTAAAGCACTTTGAGCTACTTTTTGTATGAAAATGTGCTATATAAATAAATGTTGTTGTTGTTGTTGTTGTTGAGGGATTCCTTCAATGATCAGGTGACTTCAGGTAAGCCAATAAATCCTAAGCCCTTCTTTCTGATTGGCCGATCCAGAACACCAGCTTTCTTCCATTTAAGCCTTTCTCTTGTTGACGTCTTTTTTTTTCAGCTGATTGTCTTTTTCATTACCTAACTTCTCTCAACCTTTCACTATTATGACATCTCCTATCAGATTTCTTTGTAACAATTTTTAATTCAGTGCTACATTGATGATGGCATCCTGTCCTGGTCCTGCAGAAGCAAAAAAAGCCCTAAACTGTGATTCTACCATGAGGTGATAGCAATGGTGTGCAGTGATCTTTTACCTTCAGACCACTGTGAAATGGGGACACACACCTGGTGAAATGGGGATTCAGGCATTCACACACCAGACCAGGGGTGACATTTATAAAACTTTGCATGGAATTGAGCATGAATATATGCGCATACCAAAAAAGTAAAAACGAAAATGTGTACGTCCAGAAAAAAAATATAAGATTTATGAACCGGATGTACTGTGTGCACATTACTACAAAATTTACTTTTTCTAAATCATAGTCACTTTTTAAATATGTATATGTGAACACTCCTTTAACTGCCACCCTGAAAACATTCACCTATGGAGTCTGTTAATCTGTCATATCTGTATGCAATCATGATGCTGCAGAACTTCATGGGCTGGTAGATTAGCGTCTTCCTCCTGATACCTTGAGACCCCATCACCTCCACTCAAGAATATCTGTCTTTGCTCTTCATCTGAGAGTGAAAGGTCACACATGTAGATAAAGCGCCTCTCCTCTGTGCTCTTGGGTTCAGGAAAGGTGTAGGGCAAAACTGTCTGTGCAGGAAGACACTGTCACCTGGTGCATGTAATAACATTATTGCTGTTACAATGAATAGGTCAGGTCATATGAAACACTGAGAGTTCAGCAGGTTACTGCACCAACACATACTTCACCATGTAAAGCAACATCACGTCTGTCAAAGCTACTTTGTCTCAAAATAAATTAATGAATCGTGGTTTGATTTAGGCCATGGAGACGTCACATTTGTCAGCCACATCTTGGATGACTTGTGTATTAATGGAATGTCACTGCTTACGGTTAACAAAAGCAGCTTCAATCTTGCTAGGTTCCCTTTTTGCAATACGAGTGCAGTAAAGTGTTCCAGTTGTGTTAGGAGAGCTGGACACAGCTGAAGATTGACTTTTTGTGTTGGCAAAAACATGTCATGTGTTATGTGTGTACACCCACACTATACAAAAAGCAGATGTAGTGCATCAGCAGTCAGTTGATGGCTTCCAGCACAGCAGGCATAATGGAGTGAAGCTTGGCTGAGATACTGTTGAGCTGTCGGCCAGTTCCCTGAGAAGTGACATCAACTAGCAGATATAAAGTGATGACAAAGTAGAATTTCTTCAGTGCAAATTCCTATCATTGGCCCTCTTAAAGGGAACTAAAATATAGTCTCTTATATAGACATCTAATTTTTGAGATGTCATGTTTGTCACATCAACGCACATTATAATAACGGCTTGGTGAATTGAATTATTCTTGCGAGTCATCATCTAGCTGGTTTGGCTGCATTTTCCTCCTTGATCCAAGGGTGTTGTCATTTCCCAGTTTCTCTGAAATGCTGTGTATGTATGGGTCAGAATTACTGTAAATATGTTTGTTCCCCTGTCAACTTTCTTTTGTAAATCTTGACATTTGTACGGGAGGTTGCATACACACGTTTCGTGTCCAATTTTATGTGTATGCAAGCTTTATAAATGAGGCCTTAGGACCTTCACTAGCCTATCTTTAGATAGGTCTCAACCCAGGCAGCCTGACTCCAAACTCAACATTAGGCGTACGCATGCACAGGCCCAAAATGTATTGTTGGCTTAAATAGTTATAATAAAGCAACTGAAGGACCACCTCCCTGATATCAAATATAAACGCTGCGGGTGGTCCTTGAGGAGTGACATTGGTTTGACCTCACCTCTTAGGGTCTCACCAAAGAAATACAAAGATTTTTGGGTAATTAATAAACATCCATCCATCCATCCATTTTCCAACCCGCTGAATCCAAACAGGGTCACGGGGGTCTGCTGGAGCCAATCCCAGCCAACACAGGGCACAAGGCAGGGAACCAATCCCAGGCAGGGTGCCAACCCACCGTAGGACACACACCCACACACCAAGCACACACTAGGGCCAATTTAGAATCGCCAATCCACCTAACCTGCATGTCTTTGGATTGTGGGAGGAAACCGGAGCGCCCGGAGGAAACCCACGCAGACACGGGGAGAACATGCAAACTCCACGCAGGGAGGACCCGGGAATCGAACCCAGGTCTCCCAACTGCGAGGTAGCAGCGCTACCCACTGCGCCACCGTGCCGCCCTAATTAATAAACAGAACAATATAAACAAAACTTGAAATTACATAATCAGAATGAAAAAGCAAGTAATAGTTGAAAAATATTGAAAGCACTAAATAAGCTAAGATGTTCTCTTAAATGCCTGTATTTGCTCTCCCAGCTTTATTTTTATTGCCCTTTTTTATCATTTCCCAGCTTTATTCTTCTCTCGCTTTATTATCTCCTCTCGACAATCTTTAAGAGTTATCTTGATGTGATGTTGGGACACCTTAGCTGTTAGCTAAACCAAAATACCTGACTTGACTGGACTGTAAAAGTTTAAATGACGAATTCAGCATTGACAGTCAAGTTGTTTGTGTGTTATGAGTTCAGGTTGATCGTGTTTGTCTGTTGTTGTTGTGTAGTTGAAGATCAGACCACATTCTCAGGAGGATTTTGGGCAAAAATTCAGGAGATTTCAAAGGTTACACAAACTTTTTCTCAGAATTTAAATTGCTTTACAGATTTATTGATTTTATACAACATACTGCTTAACACACTGCTTAATCCAACTTAGTGTCCATCTCTGTGCATCTTTAGCTAACAGTCTTGTGTTTGGCCTGTTTGTTTTGTAATGTGTACAAGAACACGAAGACACAGTTGGCAACCAGTTTTGGGTAAATTTTGCACAAACATTAAGATCTTCTTTACACAGAGAGCAGAAAATTGAATAAGCTGCCAAGTAGTGTGGTAGACAGTAGTAGTTTAGGGGCTTTCAAAACTCTACTTGATGTTATTTTAGAAGAATTAAATGGATAGGACTGGTGAGCTGTGCTGGGCTGAATGGCCTGTTCTCATCCAGATTGTTCTAATAGAGCTGCAGACACCTGAGAAAAAAAAATAAAAACAATACTTTTTTAATTTCTCCAGCTTTGACTTATCTATTATTTAATGGTAAATGTTCAGGTTGCTCAACTAGTGCTGTATTTCAGCTGATGGAAAGAGAAATACATTGAAAGGTGGAGTTTAGATTTTCATTGGACTTTTTTTACATACACACTTGAGAAGTCTTGGTGTGTTAGAATGTTAATGTTGTTTATTGATTGTCATGAGTATCAAGTTGTGTTTAGTAAAGATTTACTCCATAATAATCATGTGATTATTATGACATCATATTGGTGATTGTGTTAAGGTTGGCTTGGGCATTTCTGGAGTATTTGACATTGCAGAAGAAGTCCTGTGTTTGTGCTTTTTTAAACAGATTGTTTTCATTCTGATTTCTTTGTTTAAGAAATATGTGCTTTTTATTTTATTTTATTTATTTATTTATTTATTTTGCAACTCCTGGATTAGACAAAAGATCAGTTTGACTTTCAGTTCTCCCTTGGGCTCAGTTTTCGTATCCCCTGATTATTTTCTTCTCAGTTAGTATCTTTGCCGTTATACTATTTACGGTATACACTATTATCAAAGTGGTAGAAACTGAATTGATCACATTCAAGAACTCCGGAGTAAAGGCCACTGTAAGGAGCTCTGGACAGGAGCTCGTTGGTGTTTGTCATGCTGACAGTCCTAGTAGTCTTTAGAGGATAGCAGTAGTAAGGGAAACTGTCAAGTTGAAGAATGAAGCCTTTCATGTAATTTTAGCAGGAACATCTCCTGATGTGAATGAAGTTAATCAAACAGGTGACAGACACCTGCAATTTATTAATAAAAATCCACAGAATGAGTAATTAAGACTTCATTTGCATACATGAACACAACACATTTAATTTCAGTTAGCATAGTGCACATCAATGAATATTATAAAGGGCTGTAGAAGTGAGACCAGTGTGTGATAAAGCTGACTAGTCCTGGTTTCACCTGCCACTCCTCATCCAGAGCAGACACTAATACAAGTAATGGCTCTGATCTCGGGTTTCCACATCTTATAATTTTTTTCTTAGATTACTGGTGCTCCTGTGTGTTAGTGCATTAATTCTTCACTTTGTTCATTCTTCTTTATTGCTTTAGTGATTTAAATGAGCTCTTTTTGTATACAGTTTGTATTTAGGAGTCCACAAGATGCTCAATTGAATAATGGCTGTGTTGTAAGAGTACTCCATGACACTATCCTGCAATTACTGTTTTTACAAATTAATCTCAAAAATGGTCTCATCAGAGCATCAACGTACCTTTTGTGGTTTTTGGTGTGACAGATGAATTGTTCAGATCGGACGACGCACCCTGGTTCTTTGCATTCAAGGCCAGTGAAGAAAGCCCAGAGGAGTTTGAGGATGATGGCATGGTGATTGACAACTCTGGAGCAATTGCTACTGTTGATCAACTGATGGCCTTTATATTGGAGCAAAATGGAGTTCTAAGTGTGTCCCTGAATGCATCAGAAGAGAGGAGGTTATCTGACTTTCTTAGTGATATTGTAGAAATTAGAAACGAAAAGCAGACACTCCTGTCAGTTTTATTCAGGTCTCCTCTCAAATGGAACAGCATGACACAGAGAATACATTCCTTTTAAACTGAGACCCAATCTCCCCATAAGAAAGGCATATTTAGGTAGTCCCGAAGCACACTTTTGTAATATTTTAATCTAACATTATCTCGTACGTATGTGAAACTATCACGTACGAACGTGAAAACATCTTGTACGTACGTAAAAGTATCCCGTATGTACAAGATATTTTTACGTAAACTGTCACATGTAGCTATGGTTGCATACGGCTGACGTCATCCAGGGCGACGGTTACTGAAACCAGGCTGCCTCCCCGCATTGAACGACAACTGCACAAGAGGAACACTGTGGTGGAGTGAGGCAGGAGTTTCAACGAGGTTAGAAAGTTCTCTGTCGCCGACAAAAAGAAGGTAAGTGCTTCGGGTTTTGTGGGCGCACTTTACGGATGTGTGAACTTTAATAAGCGCCATTCAGACTACTGCACGCGACTTGAGTGAAAAGCGCATGGCGCTTTCATTTTCTTCAGCTCAGCAGCTGACTTTGCTCGAGTGAATCCCCCTGTGGCCTCCCACATGCTGCTGGTGTTCATTGGTGTGTGTCTCCGATTCACTTCACGTGGTCGCATCCCATTTTTACTTTAAAGTACCCAGAAGCAACTTGCTTTATATATCAAAAGGCCGGAGTCTATTTAGGATGTTCGGTGTGCTGTGGCCCTTCTTGAACTGCGGCACTGTGTTATCAGACCAGCACAATTTGTTGTTGATGTTGATCCCCAGGTACTTCTAGCTCTGCACGACTTCTGTGTTCTCCTTCCTAATGGTGACTGGTCTCAGAGGCCCTTTGGTGCACCTGAAGTCCGCCAGCAACTCTTTTGTTTGACTGATGTTGAGTTGCAGAGCACACAGAGGCCTGCAGTGTTAAGTGAGGACTGGACTTGCAAGAATGAGTCAAACCTGTTGAAGATCTGCTTCAGTTCATTAGCTCTGCTCTTATTCCCCTTGATCTGCATGTTTTACAGCTGCCAGTGATGATCGTCACCCCATTCCACACTTCCTTCATGTGTTTTGTTGTAACTTGTGGTCAAGTTTGTCTCTGTAGTGGGCTTTCCCTTACAAAGCTGTCTCTTCAGTTTTGACTGCACCACCTTGATTTCATCCTTATATCCAGACGTGCAGATTTTCTTCTTCATATTCAGCAGCATTTCAAGTTTTTTCTGATCCACTGTTTCTGTTGGGGAAACAGCACACTGCCTTTGTGAGGACTGTGCTATCCACAGAAAGCTTGATGTGATCTGTGATACAGTGGCTGAGACCCTTGGTGCCCTGGCTGTGTGAGTCACAAAGCATATCCCACTCAGTGTTCTCAAAGGTGTCAATTTCTGAACGGTCCTGGTGGTGATTAGCAGCTGCTGGACAATGAGTTTACAGTATATGTGGTTATGAGCTGTAACAAATTATGGTCTGATAGGCCTAAAGGTTGCAAAGCATCGGAGTTATATGCCTCTTTAACATTGGCACACAGCAAGTCCAGGATCTTGTTTTTAGCAAAATGCTAAAAAAAAATCAGTGACGTTGGAGGAAAGTGAAACAGGGTCAAACACCCCAGAAATTGTGACGAAAGTACAGGGATGGTCAGTAGAGAATTTGCTTATTACAGAATATACTGTGTCTGTTGTGATTGGCGCATCTGCCGAGGGGAGATATAAGCTATCAGCACAATGGCATGTGAATAGTGTCTCTGCATGTAATAAGATTGTAAGGCGCCCCCCATAAAAAAATAAACCACTACATTCTGGTCCGGTGCTTTAATAGTAATTTGTCTGGTGTTGCACCATTTTTCATTCACAACAATGGCAAGTCCACCTTCTTTCTTCATATCCCTTTCACTTCTGCTTCTGTCCACCCATATGATTTTAAATTCATCCAGTGCACCCACAGAGTCCGGTGTTTCAGCTCTCATCTCACTTAAGCATATGAGACTGCTGAGTTTGTATTTCCTTTGGCTCCTGACCAGCGTTGAGAGCTCATCCATTTTATTCACCAGTGACCTTACATTGCCCATGATGACAGAAGGCAGCTACAGTCTGTGCCTTCTTCTCTTGTTGTGGAGTCAGATACCTGCTCTCTTTACCTCATCGTCCACTCTGTAGCTCTGCTGGCAGCCCAGCAATTAGATCAGGCACTCTGGGAGACAAAGGGCGCAGGTCTGGCAGTTTGTTGCAGTTAGGCGAGTCAAACCTTCCTCACCGCTTTGGTTATCCAAGTTCTTCAGAAAAAAATAAGAAATAACAGCAAAGGCAAGCAAACATGGGTGCTGCTGTTACACGTGGCCATTCATGGCAGCACTAGATGTTGCTTTTTAAAATCCGTGCATTGCTTGAGTGGACAATTATGTAAAAGTTTATTTATTTACTCGCTTTGTGAAGGGGGTGGCTGAAAACATGCTTTCAAGATACGGACAGATCAGCTGCTGTCCTTTGCTGCTGCTGTGCTGCGTGTTCTGCTTCTCACGCTGTGCATCGATCATTTGAAAGCCTGTACAGCAGCTGTCCTCACTTCGCTCGCTTAACCCCCGATGCGGGGCATGCTTAATGTCTGCCACTAAGCGTCTCTGCCCAGGTGTGAACGGGGAAGATGGGATGGGTGGTGGAGGGGATGGGTTTGAACGCAAGCTAAGGAGATATGGACGGATCAGCTGCTGTCCTCCTGCTGCTGAGCTGCGTGTTCTGCTTGTTGCGCTGCGTGTTGATCATTTAAAACCCTGCACAGCAGCTGTGCTCTGGTCTCACTGCTTTGTCTTGTGGGACGTCCGGGCTGATATATTACTTGCCTTATTCTCTGAATTGGCACATAGATTATTATTGTTCTATCGTGCATCCTTTTTTGCCTTCTTTTCAATGCTTTTGTGTCTCTTTTTGACACGTTGCTCTTTCTTCTTCCCTTAGTCGTTCACGTGCCATCTAGAACATATAACATTTTTAAAAGCTGGGAGCACATGAAGTGCGTCTGCCAAAAGCATTCCAACAACTGCGAGGTTAGATGTGAACTTGTTTTAAATTATTTGTAAGTAGGGCGTGACATGCAAAAGTCACAGTCTCGCAGGTCTTGCTTCCTAAGGTTGTAATGTCTAGTCTCGTGTGACGTCCAAGTGTCTCTCTGAGATAATCACGTCTCGACCCAAGATTTTTTTTATATAATATATTTCATAACAATTAAAAGAAAAAATAAATCTGAGACAATCCCCATGTTTCATTGCTAAGCCAAACCACTAATGCCGGTTTGTGAGTATTAGAGAAGTTAATAGAGATTTGTGGTGTGTGTTACTGCCTCACAGTTCTAGCTGACTGAATTTGACTCTCAGCCAGTTTTTAAGTCTCTATGCAGTTTCCACGTCTGCTCTTTTATTCTTATTTTCTCCACATCTCTAAATATGCTCAGGTTTAGAGGCCTGGCAAGTCTAACTTGTCTTGGTGTGGGCGTATACTTGAATGTGAGTGTACCCTATGATGGTCTATAGCTGTTTCCTGACCTGTACAGGTACTCTGGTTGTTGCCCCAATTCCCAATTTCTTTTGTACTGAACTATGGTGGTGAGATGGAAGCTAAGTCCAATTTGGTGACTGCTACATGTGGTTTTATCATGCAGAGCCCAACCAGGCTGTGTGGGTCACCCGTTTATGCCACTCTTATGTGAACATCACTGTCAGGACTAGCATCCCTCTTCTGGGCAAGACCCACTTTCATTAAATTTTAAGGGTCAATAATGAGATGTTCTTTGTCTGGCCCCTCCACTGATGATTACCCATAGCAAACTGGTTTGTGAGGATCTTACATCCTCAGACAATGGAGCTCTAATGAAGACAGAGGCACATGAGACCTCCACCATGCCAACGTCGCTGAACTAGGAGGTGCTGCTGTTTAATAGGAGTTTATTACTATGGTAATTAGTAAACTATTTATGATGGTGTATGTTTGTGTGGAACATTTACTTCCACAAGATGAAGTTGATAAATGTGATACTTGTTGCTTCCAGTTGTTGAAAATGGCAATACAATTTTGTTTCAGAGATTTTAATGTGAAGCCTGTAAACGTTCATTAAGACTTTTACCATTTAGCTGCTGTCCCCCGTCATCAAGTCCCCTTTGTTCAGACAGTTTATTTTGTAAACCCTCTGCCGACGCCAAATGCCTCTGTCATACTCGATGTATGAGCCAAGTTCTGTATTAACGTTTTTTTGTTCAGTTAATTTGAAAATATGTTGCATGTATTCTGTATTTCAAGATTAGTTTATATATTAAGAATAGGTCTAGATAATTATTCAGTTCTAATGGGGTATTGTTACTTTAAGAAGGGGTGCTGGGTAGCGGGAATTAGGCAGTTATTGTAAATTTTTGTGTGGATTGACAAGTCCGTGGAAACACTCAGTTTTCTTACCGTGTCTGTCTTGAGTTTCATTTTGACTGAGGAAATATATAACATGGAAAATAAACGTTGTTTGTTTTTATACAATAACAGTGGATTAATGTGAAATGCCAGGGTCTGGACATGCGTAAGTTCCTGCCGTAGCCACACGTTGTTTCGCACCTACAGTTGTATTTACTTTATCTGCTGTGTTGACTCTGGTACTGAGCAGTTAATTTCTTATTCATGTTTTATAATTTGTGCAAAGCTCCTTTTGATGGTGTCTGCTGTAGGAAATGTTAATTGAGATTGTTGCTTCCAATGTCATGTCTTCTATAACAATTGTGATTAGTTATTTGCCATATCATGTAAGATGAACGTGTGGCCTTTAAGATACCATCTCAGCTTGAGCTCTAGCTATTCTTCAGTAAGGTTTAGGCTCATCTCACCCTCATCCAACTCCAGTGCAGACAAGTCTTCCACCTTTCCAAATGACTACCGTTGACCCTCGGAGTAAAGCGAATGCTACAACCTCTGTTACAGCCAATCCCTGTAAGCTATGGACAGCCAAAGTTATGGTCAGGCTGAGAGCTGTAAGCTTGTTGAGATGATCTGTGTCTTATAAGGGTTTTTAAAGGAAGGAATAGAGGGCTTGAGATTGATTTCTTGAGTTTGCATAAGTCCATCCTCTTGACTGACCATTGGTTCAAAGTTCTGTCCATCAGTGTTACTCCTCCTTGATTTATAGTCCTTTGTTTGAACTTGAGTGTCAATCTTGTGCCTTTGAGAGACGTCCCTGCATGTTCACATGGTCTGGTATCGATTGTCTTATCAGGTAAGGCATGAAGGCTGCGTTCAGGTGAGGGGCCCGGCCATGGAAACTGATTGTTTTTAGCTGGCAATACGAGTGTCTGGTAGCAGCATTTTAAAACAGGACTTGTGTTCTAGCCGTGTTAAAAATGGTAATGTCAGTCTGTCCCACACTGCTGTTGACAAAGCCTTCCAAAATAAAGACGCGTTGATTGTCACACCGTACACTGGCCTGTGCCACACTGTTCATTATCTCTTTGTCTGTAAATATGTTTTCACAACTCTTGATGATTTGTATCCAAAATTCATTTTTCAAGTTGAAAACCTGCTCGTCAGTATTTACACCTGAAAACTAGTGATGGCTGATGCTGTTGGTTTTCCTTTTGATTCGATACCAGGTGATACTGAGGCCAGCATTGGCGATGTTGATACCGATACTGATACAGCCAGAGTGTCATCTTGTAAGAATGGTTACTCTTCTATAAAAACTTAGTGAGTGTGGACGTCAAAAAGTCACATTTTAAGTACTTTGCATTAGTAGACTATTACATATAGTGCCAAAGACAAGACTTGTTTACTTTTTTTATTAACAGAAATTATTAAACGTGTTCAGTTCCTGCAAATGATCTGTGAAAGAACAACAAGTGTTAGTGTTTGATGTTTTCTGTAAAAAGCATACATTTTTTGGCTCAAAAAATTACATTATTTTTTTCTGTAAAACTTGCAAAACTCTAGAAGTACACAGTGTGAAGTGTAAAACGTATAATAATGCAAATACCAAGCGAGCGTCACTTTCAGAGTCATCAGAATTGCTGTCAGTTTCCCTATCCATTTCATTTGTACTGCCTGAAGACAGATTCACTTCATCATCACTGCTGATTAGTGGCTTCCCAACATCACTGCTCATAGGGCTGTGAAAAACTAGAGAAGCCATTATTACTGTGCACACCTACAGGTGAGAGGAGAAGATGCGTCTGTACCATTGTCCAGGTAACACTCGGGATTGACGCTTTTAGCACAGCACGAGTGAAATAAAGATAATTTTGAGTAATACAGTGATCCCTCGCTATATCGCGCTTCGCCTTTCGCGGCTTCACTCCATCGCGGATTTTATATGTAAGCATATTTAAATATATATCGCGGATTTTTCGCTGCTTCGCGGGTTTCTGCGGACAATGGGTCTTTTAATTTCTGGTACATGCTTCCTCAGTTGGTTTGCCCAGTTGATTTCATACAAGGGACGCTATTGGCAGATGGCTGAGAAGCTATCCAGCTTACGTTCTCTCTCTCTCTCTCTTGCGCTGACGTAGGGGGGTGTGAGCAGGGGGGCTGTGTGCAGCTGCTTCCTGAAGGACATGCTGCACGGAGCTTCGCATACTTAAAAGCTCAAAGGGCACGTATTGATTTTTTTTATCTGTCTCTCTATCTCTCTCTCTCTCTCTCTCTCTCTCTCTCTCTTCCTGCTCCTGACGGAGGGGGTGTGAGCTGCCGCCTTCAACAGCTTTGTACCGGCGGTGCTTCGCATACTTAAAAGCCAAAAAGCCCTATTGATTTTTTTTTTGACTGCTTGCTTTGCACTCCTTTGAAAAGGAAGATATGTTTGCATTCTTTTAATTGTGAGACAGAACTGTCATCTCTGTCTTGTCATGGAGCACAGTTTAAACTTTTGAAAAAGAGACAAATGTTTGTTTGCAGTGTTTGAATAACGTTCCTGTCTCTCTACAACCTCCTGTGTTTCTGCGCAAATCTGTGACCCAAGCATGACATTCTAAAAATAACCATATAAACATATGGTTTCTACTTCGCGGATTTTCCTATTTCGCGGGTGGCTCTGGAACGCAACCCCCGCGATGGAGGAGGGATTACTGTACATTTTTTTTTTTTAAACAAAATGGACATGATAAATTTGGAAAGTTTGAAACTGTGTTCTAAGTATGTCAATACATCAAGCTATAAATGTAATTTTCTCCTCACTAAAAGCAGATATTGTTTTCTGTCTATTCAAACAGTTGCAAGACCCTCACATCAGTTTACAGTACTGATGTTCCTGGGCACTGCCTGCCTTTCTGGGAGGCTTCTTTAAGAGTCGACTACGGCCCTTTGGCACCTGTGCCAGTCTCATTAGCCTGAGTGTCTGTGCTCTCTTCTGATCTCCTCGATCTCAGCAATGTGTCTGACTTCAATGTGTTTTACCAGGTTTGTGGTGTTGCCTTAATAACGTACAGCCTTCTGACACGTATCCCATTTTGAATCATTATTTCTCAGTGTAGTAAAATAACTCCAAATAACACTCTGCTTTCTTTTGGCAAATGTATGTATATTCTGTATATATGTATGTATATATATATGTATATATATATGTATATATATATATATATATATATATATATATATATATATATATGTTTGTATATGTATGTGTGTATATATATATATATATATATATATATATATATATATATATATATATATATATATATATATACATCCATCCATCCATCCTCTTCCGCTTATCCGACGTTGGGTCGCGGGGGCAGCAGCTTGAGCAGAGATGCCCAGACTGACCTCTCCCCGGCCAGTTCTTCTAGCTCTTCCGGGAGAATCCCGAGGCGTTCCCAGGCCAGCCGGGAGACATAGTCCCTCCAGCGTGTCCTGGGTCTTCCCCGGGGCCTCCTCCCGGTTGGACGTGCCCGGAACACTTCACCAGGGAGACATCCAGGAGGCATCCTGATCAGATTCCCAAGCCACCTCATCTGACTCCTCTCCATGCGGAGGAGCAGCGACTCTACTCTGAGCCCCTACAGGATGACTGAGCTTCTCACCCTATCTTTTAAGGGAAAGCCCAGACATCCTGCGGAGGAAACTCATTTCAGCCGCTTGTATTCGCAATCTCGTTCTTTCGGTCACTACCCATAACTCATGACCATAGGTGAGGGTAGGAACATAGATCGACTGGTAAATTGAGAGCTTTACCTTACGACTCCACTCCTTTTTCACCACGACAGACCGATGCAGAGCCCGCATAACTGCAGATGCCGTACCGATCCACCTGTCGATCTCACGCTCCATTCTTCCCTCACTCGTGAACAAGACCCCGAGATACTTGAACTCCTCCACTTGGGACAGGATCTCGCTACCAACCCTGAGAGGGCACACCACCCTTTTCCGGCTGAAGACCATGGTCTCGAATTTGGAGGTGCTGATTCCCATCCCAGCCGCTTCACACTCAGCTGCGAACCAATCCAGAGAGAGCTGAAGATCACTGCCTTATGAAGCAAACAGGACAACATCATCTGCAAAAAGCAGTGACCCAATCCTGAGTCCACCAAACTGGACCCCCTCAACACCCTGGCTGCGCCTAGAATTCTGTCCATTAAAGTTATGAACAGAATTGGTGACAAAGGGCAGCCCTGGCGGAGTCCAACTCTCACTGGAAATGCATTCGACTTCCTGCCGGCAATGCGGACCAAGCTCTGACACCGGTTGTACAGGGACTGAACAGCCTTTATCTAGGGGTCCGGTACGCCATACTCCCGGAGCACTCCCCACAGGATTCCCTGAGGGACACGGTCGAATGCCTTTTCCAAGTCCACAAAACACATGTAGACTGGTTGGGCAAACTCCCATGCACCCTCCAGGACTCTGCTAAGGGTGTAGAGCTTGGTCCACTGTTCCACGACCAGGACAAAAACCACACTGTTCCTGCTGAATCCGAGGTTCAACTATCCAACGAACCCTCCTCTCCAGAAACCCCGAATAGACTTTTCAAGGGATGCTGAGGAGTGTGATCCCTCTGTAGTTGGAACACACCCTCCGGTTCCCCTTCTTAAAGAGCGGGAACACCATCCCGGTCTGCCAATCTAGAATGTATAATATATAAGTATATGTGTGTGTATATATATATATATATATATATATATATATATATATATATATATATATATATATATATATATATATATATATATATATATATATATATATATATAATGTGTGTGTGTGTATATATATATATTAGGGGTGGGAGGTATGACCAAAATTCTATATCACGGTATTTTTCTAAATTATCCCGGTTTCACGGTATTCAACGGTATTTTTTTCCCCATGCATGAGTGGATGTTAACCACATTTTCCACTGCAATTACTGGCTAATAATAACCTATTCCACTGTCGAGTATTGTACATTGTACAAAAAAAAAAAAAAACATTTTAATGTGCACACAAGTATTAATACAGTTTTACATTGCCCCATAAAGTGACAGTTTTCAAGGGGGTGGCACTAATGGAGAAGGTATCACATTGCATGACAGATGCAGTCAAAATATAGAACCTTTTTATTGAACAAATTTTGCAAAAACAAACTATAATTTTGACAACATATTTTCAACCATACAAAGAGGCTTTTAGACTTAGTAAAATATCCAGAAGTGCTTGTCAAAAATTATATTGTACCGAATATGTCTTAGAAAAGGAATAAATTGTAAATATTTTTTGTAAACCAACTACACTTTCTGTTAATGTTAACAATCTCTGTCCACTGACACGTTAAAGTGACTTTTTAAACAACTTTATCATCATTAAACTGCATAATATTTAAACTAATAAATAATAACAGTAAAATAAATAATAGTATTATTACTGATAGTTGCACTATTACTTCAAGACTTCAAGCCCGGGTGCATTACACAGTATTCACCAAATTAAAATAAAATAAAACAAGTGCAACTTGGTGATGACATCTTTACCAACTGAACCATCGTTTAGGCAAACTGCATTAATATGGACCTTGCTTCAAGCTAAGCTATACTGGGAAGAAAAAAACAAACTATATGTCGAGAACAAAGTCAACATTTCCACTTTATTCTCACCATTTATGTCGAGATTAAAGTCGACATTTCCACTTAATTCTCACCGTTTATGTCGAGATTAAAGTCGACATTTCCACTTTATTCTCATAGTTTACTTCATAATTAAAGTAGAATGTCGTAAACTAAACTTCTTCCTAAAATCAATGTTTAATCAATTACTTAATTTACCGCGTCATAAGTTAATGCAGCACATTAAATGCTTTGTGTTACATTCCCCGACCCAGTGGTTAATCACTACGCTTCTTAAACTGACTTCCTCCGCACTAAGAGAAGACAGCGATCACCATATAGAATCCATTCACTTCATGATATTCCTGCTTTCTGAAAATTTAGAATGCTAAGATAAATACTTGGTATCATTTTCATGATGAAATGCATTAACACAGGTATTACACATGCACGGTAGTGAGGCGGTAGTGCTGCTCCCTCGCAGTAAGGGGTCCCCAGGTGTATGTTCAGTGTAGAGAACTTTATGGCAGGTGTGACGAGGCTCCAAAAAACTGGATGTATGAATAGCTATCGCACAGGTTTAACTTAAATATTGTGTAAATGTTGGGTTTGTGATCTGCTGGTCGGAGACACGAACACAATTCAATGCATGTTCTTCTGAGCGGGCTATCTTTATTACATGCATGCTGTCTCTATCTGATGTACCAAAACCCCAGTTCCTATCCTTCCTTTTTCTTTCATCACATAACCAATCACCACATGATAAACGTCTTTGTGAAATTAAAACTAGATATAAACTTAGCCCACGGAGTGTTCAGAACTTTAAAAATATCTTTGTTATACATGTTTAATTATCCCATCCATTCAGAGTTGCACCCATCTCTGAACGAGTCGCCAGCACATCGCAGGATGAATACAAGCAAAACATACACTAGCAGGGTCAATATAGCATAAGAAAACCCCACATCCTACATGACTTCAAAAGGAAACTGAACCACGCCGAGTAAACCCACCAGAAAAACATGCAAATGCAAGGCAGGCACGCTGCCGTGCCCCCATATGATTAATGCATGCTTTAATGCATTTCACCATGAAAATTATATCAAGTATTTATCTTAGCATTCTAAATGTTCAGAGAGCAGGAAGATCATGAAGTGAATGTTTTCTGTGCGGCGATCTCTGCCGGCGCCTCCTCTTAGTGCAAGAAGAAGTCAGTTTAAGAATCACTTAACACAAAGCATTTAATGTGCTAAATAACTTATGACGGGATTTGAGAAAATCTAGTAAATGAAATATTCATTTTACGATGAAGTTTAGTTAACGATGTTCTACTTTAATGACAAATTACGAGAATAAAGTCAACATGTCGACTTTAATCTTGACATAAATGGTGAGAATAAAGTAGAAATGTCGAGAATAAAGTCAACATGTCGTCACACTATTACACAGTACCCAGGTACATTACACTGTATTGAAAACAAATAAAACAAGTACAATTTGGCTTGCAGTATTATCCAGTAGTATATTAAACAAAACCTCCTATGATGAAAAACAATTTTGGATGGCGTTTTCCCTTGCCCGGACGCGGGTCGCCGGGGCCCCACTCTGGAGCCAGGCCTGGAGGTGGGGCTCGATGGCGAGCGCCTGGTGGCCGGGCCTGCACCCATGAGGCTCGGCCGGGCACAGCCCAAAGAGGCAACGTGGGTCCCCCTTCCCATGGGCTCACCACCTATTGGAGGGGCCAAGGAGGTCGGGTGCAGTGTGAGTTGGGTGGTGGCCGAAGGCGGGGACCTTGGCGGTCCGATCCTCGGCTACAGAAGCTGGCTCTTGGGACATGGAATGTCACCTCTCTGAAGGGGAAGGAGCCTGAGCTAGTGCGTGAGGTTGAGAGGTTCCGGCTAGATATAGTCGGACTCACCTCGACGCACAGCTTGGACTCTGGAACCAATCTCCTTGAGAGGGGCTGGACTCTGTACCACTCTGGAGTTGCCCCCGGTGAGATGCGCCGAGCGGGTGTGGGTATACTTATTGCCCCCCGACTTGGAGCCTGTACATTGGGGTTTACCCCAGTAGACGAGAGGGTAGCCTCCCTCTGCCTTCAGGTGGGAGGACGGGTCCTAACTGTTGTTTGTGCGTATGCACCAAACAGCAGTTCGGAGTACCCACCCTTTTTGGAGTCCCTGGAGGGTGTGCTAGAGGGCATACCTTCTGGGGACTCCCTCGTTCTGCTGGGAGACTTCAATGCTCACGTGGGCAATGACAGTGAGACCTGGAAGGGCGTGATTGGGAGGAATGCCCCCCCCCCCCCCGATCTGAACCCGAGCGGTGTTTTGTTATTGGACTTCTGTGCTTGTCACGGATTGTCCATAACGAACACCATGTTCAAGCATAGGGGTGTTCATATGTGCACTTGGCACCAGGACACCCTAGGCCTCAGTTCGATGATCGACTTTGTGGTCGTGTTGTCGGACTTGCGGCCACATGTCTTGGACACTTGGGTAAAGAGAGGTGAACTGATGACCACCTGGTGGTGAGTTGGCTTCGATGGTGGGGGAGGATGCCGGTCAGGCGTGGTAGGCCCAAACGTGTTGTGAGGGTCTGCTGGGAACGTCTGGCAGAGCCCCCTGTCAGAAGTAGCTTCAACTCCCACCTCCGGCAGAACTTCGACCACATCCCGAGGGAGGTGGGGGACATTGTGTCCGAATGGGCCATGTTCCATGCCTCTATTGTTGAGGCAGCTGACCGGAGCTGTGGCCGTAAGGTGGTCGGTGCCTGTCGTGGCGGCAATCCCCGAACCCGTTGGTGGACACCGGCGGTGAAGGATGCCGTCAAGCTGAAGAAGGAGTCCTTTTGTCCTGTGGGACCCTGGAGGCAGCTGATAGGTACTGTCAGACCAAGCGGAATGCGGCTTTGGTGGTTGCTGAGGCAAAACCTCGGGCGTGGGAGGAGTTTGGGGAGGCCATGGAGAACGACTTTCGGACGGCTTCGAGGAGATTCTGGTCCACCATCCGGCGTCTCAGGAAGAGGAAGCAGTGCAGTGTCAACACTGTATATGATGGGGATGGTGCGCTGCTGACCTCGACTCGGGACGTTGTGGGTCGGTGGGGGGAGTACTTCGAAGACCTCCTCAATCCCATTAACATGCCTTCCAATGAGGAAGCAGAGCCTGGGGACTCAGAGGTGGGCTCCCCCATCTCTGGGACTGAGGTCACCGAGGTGGTCAAAAAACTCCTTGGTGGCAGGGCCCCGGGGGTGGATGAGATACGCCCGGAGTTCCTCAAGGCTCTGGATGTTGTAGGACTGTCTTGGTTGACACGCCTCTGCAACATCGCATGGACATCAGGGACAGTGCCTCTGGATTGGCAGACCGTGGTGGTAGTCCCCCTCTTTAAGAAGGGGGATCGGAGGGTGTGTTCCAACTACAGAGGGATCACACTCCTCAGCCTCCCTGGAAAAGTCTATTCAGGGGTCCTGGAGAGGAGGGTCCGTCGGATAGTCGAGCCTCGGATTCAGGAGGAACAGTGTGGTTTTCGTCCTGGTCGCGGAACAGTGGACCAGCTCTACACCCTTAGCAGGGTCCTAGAGGGTGCATGGGAGTTTGCCCAACCAGTCTACATGTGTTTTGTGGACTTGGAAAAGGCATTCGACCGTGTCCCTCAGGGAATCCTGTGGGGGGTACTCCGAGAGTATGGGGTACCGGACCCCCTGATAAGGGCTGTTCGGTCCCTGTACGATCGGTGCCAGAGCTTGGTCCGCATTGCCGGCAGTAAGTCGAACCCGTTTCCAGTGAGAGTTGGACTCCGCCAGGGCTGCCCTTTGTCACCGATTCTGTTCATAACTTTTATGGACAGAATTTCTAGGCGCAGCCAGGGCGTTGAGGGGGTCTGGTTTGGTGGGCTCAGGATTGGGTCACTGCTTTTTGCAGATGATGTTGTCCTGTTTGCTTCATGAGGCCGTGATCTTCAGCTCTCTCTGGATCGGTTCGCAGCCGAGTGTGAAGCGGCTGGGATGAGAATCAGCACCTCCAAATCCGAGACCATGGTCCTCAGCCGGAAAAGGGTGGAGTGCCCTCTCAGGGTTGGTAGCGAGATCCTGCCCCAAGTGGAGGAGTTCAAGTATCTCGGGGTCTTGTTCACGAGTGAGGGAAGAATGGAGCGTGAGATCGCCAGGCGGATCGGTGCGGCATCCGCAGTAATGCGGGCTCTGCATCGGTCTGTCGTGGTGAAAAAGAAGCTGAGCCACAAGGCGAAGCTCTCAATTTACCAGTCGATCTATGTTCCTACCCTCACCTATGGTCATGAGCTATGGGTAGAGACTGAAAGAACGAGATCGCGAATACAAGCGGCTGAAATGAGTTTCCTCCGCAGTGTGTCTGGGCTTTCCCTTAAAGATAGGGTGAGAAGCTCAGTCATCCGGGAGGGGCTCAGAGTAGAGCCACTGCTCCTCCGCATCGAGAGGAGTCAGATGAGGTGGCTCGGGCATCTGATCAGGATGCCTCCTGGACGCCTCCCTGGTGAGGTGTTCCATGCACGTCTAACCCGGAGGAGGCCCCGGGGAAGACCCAGGACACGCTGGAGGGACTATGTCTCTCGGCTGGCGTGGGAACGCCTTGGGATTCTCCCAGAAGAGCTAGAAGAAGTGGCCGGGGAGAGGGAAGTCTGGGCATCTCTGCTCAAACTGCTGCCCCCGCGACCCGACCTCGGATAAGCGGGAGACAATGGATGGATGGATAGAAACAGTATTTACACATCTGACCTTTTAAAACTAAAGTATCTCCAGGCTGCGGACGTGACTCCCTTTTTCGGCAAAAGTTCTTTTGTTCATCATGTTCAACTTTATCATCGGCTTCAGTTTCGGAATGTTCTCTGTCCATTTTCACCTCACAATACCTATGCTACCGCTACCTATTTGGTGGTGTAGCAGTGAAAAAGGTCCCCACTTGAACAGTTTCCCGCTGCGCCACGTTCCGAACGTCGTTTAGGCAATTTAAACCGGTGTTGCGGTATAAGAAAAATCCATATCATAAAAAAAATAAAAACTGGTTTTCGGTATGAAGTGGTATACCGCCCAGCACTAGCGACCACCTTCAAAGAAGTCTGGAAAAAGTAAGTGCAAAATAAAAATGTGTAAGATTTAGGGTTGGGGTTTATGAGCTTGAAAGGCTGGGTCTTGTGATTTTTATGAGAAACTTAGAAAATGGAGTGAAAATACTTTTCATTTACTTTTTTTATTGCGTGTTTAAATTTAGTATGAGATTTAATCTATTGTTATGTAAAGTTTAGCAATTTGCTATTCTTCCATTATAATGACTTTATGCAAAAGTCCTCAGCCTATTCTCGATAAAGAGTGCTATACAAATGTCCAAGAGCAAGACAAAGGTATTGATCCATCTGGAATTTCCTGGGTATCCATATTAATTCCTCTCAACAGTGTTGTCCGATCTTCAGCTAATCTCCGATTACAGACGGCCTCAGTTGTCCTAAACTACTGTAATAACACAAACAACTGG
The DNA here is from genome assembly GCF_900747795.2 of Erpetoichthys calabaricus. Taxonomy (NCBI): domain Eukaryota; kingdom Metazoa; phylum Chordata; class Cladistia; order Polypteriformes; family Polypteridae; genus Erpetoichthys; species Erpetoichthys calabaricus. Next base: position 258,147 of record NW_026261578.1, on the reverse strand, counting down.
CCGGCTTCTTGTCAGTTCTGAACACATCGTTTAAACATTCACAGTCCACTCCATGACCCTCCTGTCTTTACAGACTGGTTGACTCTTCTTTAACAGTAATGACCTAAACAAAACTTTTTTTTTGTAACTACTGATCAGCAATGAATTTTAATCCATTCCTTCATTCCAAACCTTTTCAGTCCCTTCATCCCAGAGAGCCCTTTTTTGATCAGTTCTCTTTAGAGAACACAGCATCTCGTGTCTCTTATTGGCCATTCCAGAACCCCAGTTACTGTATGTTTAACCCTTTCTGTTTTTGATTTCTTCCTGTGTTTGGGCTCATTGTCCTGTAACATCATTTATCTTTTGTTTAGCTTCTACTATCCTGATATTTTTCTGTCAGATTTCTTGATAATATTTTCAATTCAGTGACCGTTGATCATGTCAAGTGTTCCAGGCAATGAAGAAACATGCAGGCCAAACCATGATGCTCCCTTCACCTTGATGGTTTAGTATTGATGTACGGTTTTGTATTACCTCCAAAAATGGTGTTGCAGGTTTTGACCAAAGACTTCAACTTTTGTCTCATTCATTCATAGAACATTGTCTGTTCTGGAACATCATGATGATCTTTTACAAGTTTTAAGATGTGCAGTGATGGTTTTGCTAGATTGCATTGATCTCCTTGGTGTTGTCCTTCTGTAAACTACATTCTTACACTTTTCTCCATAAGAACACATGGACAGAGACTTTCTCAAGTCTCGGAGACTTCTGCAGGCCCTTTGCTCTGCCTGTCTGGGTTCCTATTCACCTCTGCTTTCATGCTGTGATCTTTGTGGGCTGCCCATTCTAGTAGTGAGTTTCCTCCATTTTTGTAGACAGTATGTCTTTCTATGCATTGACGGACACCCAGGTCTTCCAAAATTCTTTTATCACATTTGCCAGCTTTACACATCTCTTCATTTCTTCTAAGGTTCTTGTGAAATCCTTAAAAGAAGTATTTGGATGAAACGTCAAACCTTTGGATTACACATTGAAACGGTGGATTGGAGAAACAACGTAGACTGACATGCTGACATCATTCTTAAGTCATAAAGTGAAAAAGGCTGTGTGTTCTGTGCTAGTCTGTGATCCTTCTGTGTGAGTGTGCATTAAATATGACTTTTGCTCCTCAACACTTTGGTTTTTTTTGGTAGGCTATTAAGCAGCAGTTTAATAGTTTTAAACATTTTTTTTCTATTTACAAGGGTGTTTTTTTGTTTTTGTTTTATGATTCACACAACAGCAGGTGTTACTCCAGTCTTAGTCCAACCTTTGGGTTTGTGGGGCAGAGGCAAAGCTTTTGTAGTAGCCAGCAAGTCAGTGTGGTAGCAATAAACAGGCAAAAGTAACTGTGATTTGTTAGCAGAAAGAAGTTAAACATTTTACATATGATGCGGGATGGATTCAAAGTAATTAATAAAATCTCTGGAGTGGGTAAATAAGGAGGTAAAATAGAAACTGCAAAGGAAAAAAGAACAACTGAATAAGTCATTTAAGATGAATAACCCCAATGCTAACAGTAGTGCATTTGAGAGCAACCATTAGGAAAGATACGAGGTCTCTAAAAGACAGTTAAAGAGAAATATTGCAGCCAAAGACATTCTTTCAGTATTTTAGGAGTAAAATAACAGTCAAGGAGGAAGTGAAGTGCCGCATGAACAATAAAGGGGAATTACAATACACAGATAGTGAAATATAAAATGCTTTGAACTTTACATTTTCTGATGATTTCATGTCTGAAAAAGTGGATAACCTCTCAGTTGTAACAGGGACTACTAAGGAGGTACTGAGGGATTTGGAAATTGTAGAGAGAGAAGTGCTGCTGAGATTGAATTGGTTGAAATCAAACAAATCTCCAAGACCAGATGTTATTTATCGTCAAATGCTTATGGAGTTTAGTGAATATATATGTAATCCTTTGATGGATATTTTTTAGTAGTCACTGCACACTGGGACAATTTTTATGAACTGGAAAATGTAATCCCATTATATGGAAAGGGTGATTTGGAAAATTGAAGTATGAACAGGTCAGTATGCTTAACTTGCATCACAGGAAAATAAATGAAAGGAATTATTAAGGAAAAGACTGAGCGACACACGGCAAGAACAGGAATTTTACTAAACAGTCAGCATGGATTCAGATGAGGGAGGTTGCGTTTTACTAACATGCTGAGAATCTATGAGGAACCAACCAAAGGATATGATCAAAGTGGAACAGATGATATTATTTATCTGGACTTTCAGAAAGTATTTGATAAGGTGCCACTAAACTAAAAGAAGTGAAAGTTCAGGGTGTGGTGTGCAGATGGGTGCAGAATTGGCTAAACACAGGAAGCAGAGGGTTATGGTGCGAGGAACCCTATCAGAACTGGGTGGTTGTAAGAGTAGTGTCCTACAAGGGCCAGTGTTAGGGCCACTGCTATATAAATATATTGTCACACACGTGTGATTGGGAGACAGCTGAATGGCCTAAATGATAGAAATACTACGCCAGACCAGGGGGCGGCAGGGAGCACTGACTGTCTCTCTCAATCTCTCTGCATGGAAAATCCTGCAGGGTTCTGGCACCAATGACGACATCACTTCCGGTCCCAATAATGTCACTTCTGGTTCCAGGTCTGATGACTTCATTTCTCTTACCGGCCTTTAAAGCTGCCATTTTACCTCCATAATATCCAAACTATCTTGGACTCAAACCTGTGAACATCTCTTTTCAATTTTCTTCAATTTTGCAGCCGGGAATCAATATACTGGTGCCTGCCCCAAACCTTTATGATGTCCGTGACACATCTTTGTGACAGTGGCTTTTCAATATCAGTTGAATTTTCTCAAATCTATTGCGTAACTGCGTGATATATTCTAACATATTGGTAGATGGAAGAGCCTCTTCTTCCCATCCTTCTTTTAAAATATCCAATATTCCCCGAGGTTGTCATTCTTAACATTTTAAAAGGAGAGAACCCTGTCCCTGCTGACCACCTTGTGGAGCATTTGTTTGAGAGTCTGATTAAATCTCTCTACTAGACCATCGGTGTGTGGATGATACACCTCAGATTTTAAATGCTTTATTTTAAGTAACTTGGCCATTTCCCTAAATGTTTTCCGAAGTGAAAGGCATCTCTTGGTCTGTAACGACTTCTTTAGGGATGCCGTGACGCTCA
>NW_026261578.1:197487-254465 GCF_900747795.2 Erpetoichthys calabaricus | reverse complement strand
GTTGACTTTGTTCTTGACATATAGTTTGTTTTTTTCTTCCCAGTATAGCTTAGCTTGAAGCAAGGTCCATATTAATGCAGTTTGCCTAAATGATGGTTCAGTTGGTAAAGATGTCATCACCAAGTTGCACTTGTTTTATTTTATTTTAATTTGGTGAATACTGTGTAATGCACCTGGGCTTGAAGTCTTGAAGTAATAGTGCAACTATCAGTAATAATACTATTATTTATTTTACTGTTATTATTTGTTTAAATATTATGCAGTTTAATCATGATAAGGTTGTTTAAAAAGTCACTTTAACGTGTCAGTGGACAGAGATTGTTAACATTAACAGAAAGTGTAGTTGGTTTACAAAAAATATTTACTATTTATTCCTTTTCTAAGACATATTCGGTACAATATAAATTTTGACAAGTACTTCTGGATATTTTACTAAGTCTAAATGCCTCTTTGTATGGTTGAAAATATGTTGTCAAAATTATAGTTTGTTTTTGCAAAATTTGTTCAATAAAAAGGTTCTATATTTTGACTGCATCTGTCATGCAATGTGATACCTTCTCCATTAGTGCCACCCCCTTGAAAACTGTCACTTTATGGGGCAATGCAACTGTATTAATACTTGTGTGCACATTAAAATGTTTTTTTTTTTTTGTACAATGTACAATGCTCTGACAGTGGAATAGGTTATTATTAGCCAGTACTTGCAGTGGAAAATGTGGTTAACATCCACTCATGCATGGGGAAAAAAATACCGTTGAATACCGTGAAACCGGGATAATTTAGAAAAATACCGTGATATAGAATTTTGGTCATACCTCCCACCCCTAATATATATACACTCTCACACACACACACACACACATATTATACACTCTAGATTGGCAGACCGGGAGGGTGGTCCCGCTCTTTAAGAAGGGGAACCGGAGGGTGTGTTCCAACTTCCAGGGAGGCTGAGGAGTGTGATCCCTCTGTAAAGTCTATTCGGGGGTTCTGGAGAGGAGGGTTCGTTGGATAGTTGAACCTCGGATTCAGGAGGAACAGTGTGGTTTTCGTCCTGGTCGCGGAACAGTGGACCAAGCTCTACACCCTTAGCAGAGTCCTGGAGGGTGCATGGGAGTTTGCCCAACCAGTCTACATGTGTTTTGTGGACTTGGAAAAGGCATTCGACCGTGTCCCTCAGGGAATCTTGTGGGGAGTGCTCCGGGAGTATGGCGTACCGGACCCCTGGATAAAGGCTGTTCGGTCCCTGTACAACCGGTGTCAGAGCTTGGTCCGCATTGCCGGCAGGAAGTCGAACGCATTTCCAGTGAGAGTTGGACTCCGCCAGGGCTGCCCTTTGTCACCAATTCTGTTCATAACTTTTATGGACAGAATTCTAGGCACAGCCAGGGTGTTGAGGGGGTCCAGTTTGGTGGACTCAGGATTGGGTCACTGCTTTTTGCAGATGATGTTGTCCTGTTTGCTTCATCAGGCAGTGATCTTCAGCTCTCCCTGGATTGGTTCGCAGCTGAGTGTGAAGCGGCTGGGATGGGAATCAGCACCTCCAAATTCGAGACCATGGTCTTCAGCCGGAAAAGGGTGCTGTGCCCTCTCAGGGTTGGTAGCGAGATCCTGTCCCAAGTGGAGGATTTCAAGTATCTCGGGGTCTTGTTCACGAGTGAGGGAAGAATGGAGCGTGAGATCGACAGGTGGATCGGTACGGCATCTGCAGTGATGTGGGCTCTGCATCGGTCTGTCGTGGTGAAAAAGGAGCTGAGCCGTAAGGTAAAGCTCTCAATTTACCAGTCGATCTATGGTCCTACCCTCACCTATGGTCATGAGTTATGGGTAGTGACCGAAAGAACGAGATTGCGAATACAAGCGGCTGAAATGAGTTTCCTCCGCAGGATGTCTGGGCTTTCCCTTAAAAGATAGGGTGAGAAGCTCAGTCATCCTGTAGGGGCTCAGAGTAGAGTCGCTGCTCCTCCGCATCGAGAGGAGTCAGATGAGGTGGCTCGGGCATCTGATCAGGATGCCTCCTGGATGTCTCCCTGGTGAAGTGTTCCGGGCACGTCCAACCGGGAGGAGGCCCCGGGGAAGACCCAGGACACGCTGGAGGGACTATGTCTCTCGACTGGCCTGGGAACGCCTCGGGATTCTCCCGGAAGAGCTAGAAGAACTGGCCGGGGAGAGGTCAGTCTGGGCATCTCTGCTCAAGCTGCTGCCCCCGCGACCCAACGTCGGATAAGCGGAAGAGGATGGATGGATGGATATATATACACACACACATATATATATATACACATATATACATAAATATACATATATATACATACATATATACAGAATATACATATATTTGCCAAAAGAAAGCAGAGTGTTATTTGGAGTTATTTTACTACACTGAGAAATAATGATTCAAAATGGGATACGTGTCAGAAGGCTGTACGTTATTAAGGCAACACCACAAACCTGGTAAAACACATTGAAGTCAGACACATTGCTGAGCTCGAGGAGATCAGAAGAGAGCACAGACACTCAGGCTAAAGAGACTGGCACAGGTGCCAAAGGGCCACAGTCGACTCTTAAAGAAGCCTCCCAGAAAGGCAGGCAGTGCCCAGGAACATCAGTACTGTAAACTGATGTGAGGGTCTTGTAACTGTTTGAATAGACAGAAAACAATATCTGCTTTTAGTGAGGAGTAAATTACATTTATAGCTTGATGTATTGACATACTTAGAACACATTTTCAAACTTTCCAAATTTATCATGTCCATTTTGTTTAAAAAAAAAAATGTATTACTCAAAATTATCTTTATTTCACTCGTGCTGTGCTAAAAGCGTCAGTCCCGAGTGTTACCTGGACAATGGTACAGACGCATCTTCTCCTCTCACCTGTAGGTGTGCACAGTAATAATGGCTTCTCTAGTTTTTCACAGCCCTATGAGCAGTGATGTTGGGAAGCCTCTAATCAGCAGTGATGACGAAGTGAATCTGTCTTCAGGCAGTACAAATGAAATGGATAGGGAAACTGACAGCAATTCTGATGACTCTGAAAGTGACGCTCGCTTGGTATTTGCATTATTATACGTTTTACACTTCACACTGTGTACTTCTAGAGTTTTGCAAGTTGTACAGAAAAAAATAATGTAATTTGTTGAGCCAAAAAATGTATGCTTTTTACAGAAAACATCAAACACTAACGCTTGTTGTTCTTTCACAGATCATTTGCAGGAACTGAACACGTTTAATAATTTCTGTTAATAAAAAAAGTAAACAAGTCTGGTCTTTGGCACTATATGTAATAGTCTACTAATGCAAAGTGTTTAAAATGTGACTTTTTGACGTCCACACTCACTAAGTTTTTATAGAAGATTAACCATTCTTACAAGATGACACTCTGGCTGCATCAGTATCGGTATCAACATCGCCAATGCTGGCCTCAGTATCACCTGGTATCGAATCAAAAGGAAAACCAACAGCATCAGCCATCACTAGTTTTCAGGTGTAAATACTGACGAGCAGGTTTTCAACTTGAACAATGAATTTTGGATACAAATAATCAAGAGTTGTGAAAACATATTTACAGACAAAGAGATAATGAACAGTGTGGCACAGGCCAGTGTACGGTGTGACAATCAACGTGTCTTTATTTTGGAAGGCTTTGTCAACAGCAGTGTAGGACAGACTGACATTACCATTTTTAACACAGCTAGAACACAAGTCCTGTTTTAAAATGCTGCTGCCAGACACTCGTATTGCCAGCTAAAAACACTCAGTTTCCATGGCCGGGCCCCTCACCTGAACGCAGCCTTCATGCCTTACCTGATAAGACAATCGATACCAGACCATGTGAACATGCAGGGACGTCTCTCAGAGGCACAAGATTGACACTCAAGTTCAAACAAAGGACTATAAATCAAGGAGGAGTAACACTGATGGACAGAACTTTGAACCAATGGTCAGTCAAGAGGATGGACTTATGCAAACTCAAGAAATCAATCTCAAGCCCTCTATTCCTTCCTTGAAAAAACCCTTATAAGACACAGATCATCTCATCAAGCTTACAGCTCTCAGCCTGACCATAACTTTGGCTGTCCATAGCTTACAGGGATTGGCTGTAACAGAGGTTGTAGCATTCGCTTTACTCCGAGGGGCAACGGTAGTCATTTGGAAAGGTGGAAGACTTGTCTGCACTGGAGTTGGATGAGGGTGAGATAAGCCTAAACCTTACTGAAGAATAGCTAGAGCTCAAGCTGAGATGGTATCTTAAAGGCCACACGTTCATCTTGCATGATATGGCAAATAACTAATCACAATTGTTATAGAAGACATGACATTGGTAGCAACAAGCTCAATTAACATTTCCTACAGCAGACACCATCAAAAGGCGCTTTGCACAAATTATAAAACATGAATAAGAAATTAACTGCTCAGTACCAGAGTCAACACAGCAGATAAAGTAAATACAACTGTAGGTGCGAAACAACGTGTGGCTACGGCAGGAACTTACACATGTCCAGACCTTGGCGTTTCATATTAATCCACTGTTATTGTATAAAAACAAACAACGTTTATTTTCCATGTTATATATTTCCTCAGTCAAAATGAAACTCAAGACAGACACGGTAAGAAAACTGAGTGTTTCCACGGACTTGTCAATCCACACAAAAACTTACAATAACTGCCTAATTCCCGCTACCCAGCACCCCTTCTTAAAGTAACAATACCCCATTAGAACTGAATAATTATCTGGCCCTATTCTTAATATATAAACTAATCTTGAAATACAGAATACATGTAACATATTTTCAAATTAACTGAACATAAAAACGTTAATACAGAACTTGGCTCATACATTGAGTATGACAGAGGCATTAGGCGTCAGCAGAGGGTTTACAAAATAAACTGTCTGAACAAAGGGGGCTTGATGACGGGGGACAGCAGCTAAATGGTAAAAGTCTTAATGAACATTTACAGGCTTCACATTAAAATCTCTGAAACAAAATTGTATTGCCATTTTCAACAACTGGAAGCAACAAGTATCACATTTATCAACTTCATCTTGTGGAAGGAAAGTTCCACACAAACATACACCATCATAAATAGTTTACTAATTACCACAGTAATAAACTCCTATTAAACAGCAGCACCTCCTAGTTCAGTGACGTTGGCATGGTGGAGGTCTCATGTGCCTCAGTCTTCATTAGAGCTCCATTGTCTGAGGATGTAAGATCCTGACAAACCAGTTTGCTATGGGTAATCATCAGTGGAGGAGCCAGACAAAGAACATCTCATTATTGTCCCTTAAATTTAATGAAAGTGGGTCTTGCCCAGAAGAGGGATGCTAGTCCTGACAGTGATGTTCACATAAGAGTGGCATAAACGGGTGACCCACACAGCCTGGTTGGGCTCTGCATGATAAAACCACATGTAGCAGTCACCAAATTGGACTTAGCTTCCATCTCACCACCATAGTCCAGTACAAAAGAAATTGGGAATTGGGGCAACAACCAGAGTACCTGTACAGGTCAGGACACAGCTATAGACCATCATAGGGTACACTCATATTCAAGTATACGCCCACACCAAGACAAGTTAGACTTGCCAGGCCTCTAAACCTGAGCATATTTAGAGATGTAGAGAAAATAAGAATAAAAGAGCAGATGTGGAAACTGCAGAGAGACTTAAAAACAGGCTAAGATTCAAATAAAATCAGCTAGAACTGTGAGGCAGTAACACACACCACAAATCTCTATTAACTTCTCTAATACTCACTAACAGGCATTAGTGGTTTGGCTTAGCAATGAAACATGGGGAGTGTCTCAGATTTATTTTTTCTTTTAATTGTTATGAAATATATTATATAAAAAAAATCTTGGGTCGAGACGTGATTATCTCAGAGAGACACTTGGACGTCACACGAGACTAGACATTACAACCTTAGGAAGCAAGACCTGTGAGACTGTGACTTTTGCATGTCACGCCCTACTTACAAATAATTTAAAACAAGTTCACATCTAACCTCGCAGTTGTTGGAATGCTTTTGGCAGACGCACTTCATGTGCTCCCAGCTGTTAAAAATGTTATATGTTCTAGATGGCACGTGAACGACTAAGGGAAGAAGAAAGAGCAACGTGTCAAAAAGAGACACAAAAGCATTGAAAAGAAGGCAAAAAAGGATGCACGAGAGAACAATAATAATCTATGTGCCAATTCAGAGAATAAGGCAAGTAATATATCAGCCCGGACGTCCCACAAGACAAAGCAGTGAGACCAGAGCACAGCTGCTGTGCAGGGTTTTAAATGATCAACACGCAGCGCAACAAGCAGAACACGCAGCTCAGCAGCAGGAGGACAGCAGCTGATCCGTCCATATCTCCTTAGCTTGCGTTCAAACCCATCCCCTCCACCACCCATCCCATCTTCCCCGTTCACACCTGGGCAGAGACGCTTAGTGGCAGACATTAAGCATGCCCCACATCGGGGGTTAAGTGAGCGAAGTGAGGACAGCTGCTGTACAGGCTTTCAAATGATCGATGCACAGTGTGAGAAGCAGAACACGCAGCACAGCACAGCAGCAGCAAAGGACAGCAGCTGATCCGTCCGTATCTCGAAAGCGTATTTTCAGCCACCCCCTTCACAAAGCGAGTAAATAAATAAACTTTTACATAATTGTCCACTCAAGCAATGCACGGATTTTAAAAAGCAGCATCTAGTGCTGCCATGAATGGCCACGTGTAACAGCAGCACCCACGTTTGCTTGCCTTTGCTGTTATTTCTTATTTTTTTCTGAAGAACTTGGATAACCAAAGCGGTGAGGAAGGTTTGACTCGCCTAACTGCGACAGAAACTGCCAGACCTGCGCCCTTTGTCTCCCAGAGTGCCTGATCTAATTGCTGGGCTGCCAGCAGAGCTACAGAGTGGACGATGAGGTAAAGAGAGCAGGTATCTGACTCCACAACAAGAGAAGAAGGCACAGACTGTAGCTGCCTTCTGTCATCATGGGCAATGTAAGGTCACTGGTGAATAAAATGGATGAGCTCTCAACGCTGGTCAGGAGCCAAAGGAAATACAAACTCAGCAGTCTCATGTGCTTAAGTGAGATGAGAGCTGAAACACCGGCCTCTGTGGGTGCACTGGATGGATTTAAAATCATATGGGTGGACAGAAGCAGAAGTGAAAGGGATATGAAGAAAGAAGGTGGACTTGCCATTGTTGTGAATGAAAAATGGTGCAACACCAGACAAATTACTATTAAAGCACCGGACCAGAATGTAGGGATTTATTTTTTTATGGGGGGCGCCTTACAATCTTATTACATGCAGAGACAGTTTTCACATGCCATTGTGCTGATAGTTTATATCTCCCCTCGGCAGATGCGCCAATCACAATATACACAGTATATTCTGTAATAAGTAAATTCTCTACTGACCATCCCTGTACTTTCGTCACAATTTCTGGGGTGTTTGACCCTGTTTCACTTTCCTCCACCGTCACTGATTTTTTTTTAGCATTTTGCTAAAAACAAGACCCTGGACTTGCTGTGTGCCAATGTTAAAGAGGCATATAACTCTGATGCTTTGCAACCTTTAGGCCTATCAGTCCATAATTTGTTACAGCTCATAACCACATATACATAAACTCATTGTCCAGCAGCTGCTAATCACCACCAGGACCGTTCAGAAATTGACACCTTTGAGAACACTGAGTGGGATAGGCTTTGTGACTCACACAGCCAGGGCACCAAGGGTCTCAGCCACTGTATCACAGATCACATCAAGCTTTCTGTGGATAGCACAGTCCTCACAAAGGCAGTGTGCTGTTTCCGCAACAGAAACAATGGATCAGAAAAAACTTGAAATGCTGCTGAATATGAAGAAGAAAATCTGCAGGTCTGGATATAAGGATGAAATCAAGGTGGTGCAGTCAAAACTGAAGAGACAGCTTTGTAAGGGAAAGCCCACTACAGAGACAAACTTGACCACAAGTTACAACAAAACACATGAAGGAAGTGTGGAACGAGGTGACGATCATCACTGGCAGCTGTAAAACATGCAGATCAAGGGGAAAAAGAGCAGAGCTAATGAACTGAAGCAGATCTTCAACAGGTTTGACTCATTCTTGCAAGTCCAGTCCTCACTTAACACTGCAGGCCTCTGTGTGCTCTGAAACTCAACATCAGCAACACAAAAGAGTTGCTGGCGGACTTCAGGTGCACCAAAGGGCCTCTAAGACCAGTCGCCATTTGGGAGGAGAACACAGAAGTTGTGCAGAGCTAGAAGTACCTGGGGGTCAACATCAACAACAAATTGTGCTGGTCTGATTAACACAGTGGCGCAGTTCAAGAAGGGCCACAGCACACCGAACATCCTAAATAGACTCCGGCCTTTTGATATATATAAAGCAAGTTGCTTCTGGGTGCTTTAAAGTAAAAATGGGATGCGACCACGTGAAGTGAATCGGAGACACACACCAATGAACACCAGCAGCATGTGGGAGGCCACAGGGGGATTCACTCGAGCAAAGTCAGCTGCTGAGCTGAAGAAAATGAAAGCGCCATGCGCTTTTCACTCAAGTCGCGTGCAGTAAGTCTGAATGGCGCTTATTAAATCTCACACATCCGTAAAGTGCGCTCACAAAACCCGAAGCGCTTACCTTCTTTTTGTCGGCGATGGAGAACTTTCTAACCTCGTTGAAACTCCTGCCTCACTCCACCACAGTCTTCCTCTCGTGCAGTTGTCGTTCAATGCGGGGAGGCAGCCTGGTTTCAGTAACCGTCGCCCTGGATGACGTCAGCCGTATGCAACCATAGCTACATGTGACAGTTTACGTAAAAATATCTTGTACATACGGGATACTTTTACGTACGTACAAGATGTTTTCACATTCGTATGTGATAGTTTCACATACGTACGAGATAATGTTAGATTAAAATATTACAAAAGTGTGCTTCGGGACTACCTAAATACACCTTTCTTATGGGGAGATTGGGTCTCAGTTTAAAAGGAATGTATTCTCTGTGTCATGCTGCTCCATTTGAGAGGAGACCTGAATAAAACTGACAGGAGTGTCTGCTTTTCGTTTCTAATTCTACAATATCACTAAGAAAGTCAGATAACCTCCTCTCTTCTGATGCATTCAGGGACACACTTAGAACTCCATTTTGCTCCAATATAAAGGCCATCAGTTGATCAACAGTAGCAATTGCTCCAGAGTTATCAATCACCATGCCATCCTCAAACTCCTCTGGGCTTTCTTCACTGGCCTTGAATGCAAAGAACCAGGGTGCGTCGTCCGATCTGAACAATTCATCTGTCACACCAAAAACCACAAAAGGTACGTTGATGCTCTGATGAGACCATTTTTTAGATTAATTTGTAAAAACAGTAATTGCAGGATAGTGTCATGGAGTACTCTTACAACACAGCCATTATTCAATTGAGCATCTGATGGACTCCTAAATACAAACTGTATACAAAAAGAGCTCATTTAAATCACTAAAGCAATAAAGAAGAATGAACAAAGTGAAGAATTGATGCACTAACACACAGGAGCACCAGTAATCTAAGAAAAAAATAATAAGATGTGGAAACCTGAGATCAGAGCCATTACTCGTATTAGTGTCTGCTCTGGATGAGGAGTGGTAGGTGAAACCAGGACTAGTCAACTTTATCACACACTGGTCTCACTTCTACAGCCCTTTATAATATTCATGGATGTGCATTATGCTAACTGAAATTAAATGTGTTGTGTTCATGTATGCAAATGAAGTCTTAATTACTCATTCTGTGGATTTTTATTAATAAATTGCAGGTGTCTGTCACCTGTTTGATTAACATCATTCACATCATGAGATGTTCCTGCTAAAATTACATGAAAGGCTTCATTTTTCAACTTGACAGTTTCCCTTACTACTGCTATCATCTAAAGACTGCTAGGGCTGTCATCATGACAAACACCAACAAGCTCCTGTCCAGAGCTCCTTACAGTGGCCTTTTCTCCAGAGTTCTTGAATGTGATCAATTCAGTTTCTACCACTTTGATAATAATGTATACCGTAAATAGTATAACGGCAAAGATACTAACTGAGATGAAAATAATCAGGTGATACGAAAACTGAGCCCAAGGGAGAACTGAAAGTCAAACTGATCTTTTGTCTAATCCAAGAGTTGCAAAATAAATAAATAAATAAAGTAAAATAAAAAGCCCATATTTCTTAAACAAAGAAATCAGAATTCAGGCAATACGAAAACTGAGCCCAAGGGAGAACTGAAAGTCAAACTGATCTTTTGTCTAAGCCAGGAGTTGCAAAATAAATAAATAAAATAAAATAAAAAGCACATATTTCTTGAACAAAGAAATCAGAATGAAGCACAAACACAGGACTTCTTCTGCAATGTCAAATACTCCAGAAATGCCCAAGTCAACCTTAACACAATCACCAATATGATGTCATAATAATCACGATTATTATGGAGTAAATCTTTACTAAACACAACTTGATACTCATGACAATCAATAAACAACATTAACATTCTAACACACCAAGACTTCTCAAGTGTGTATGTAAAAAAGTCCAATGACAATCTAAACTCCACCTTTCAATGTATTTCTCTTTCCATCAGCTGAAATACAGCACTAGCTGAGCAACCTACACATTTACCATTAAATAATAGATAAGTCAAAGCTGGAGAAATTAAAAAAGTATTGTTTTTAATTTTTTTTCCTCAGGTGTCTGCAGCTCTATTAGAAAAATCTGGATGAGAACAGGCCATTCAGCCCAGCACAGCTCACCAGTCCTATCCATTTAATTCTTCTAAAATAACATCAAGTCGAGTTTTGAAAGCCCCTAAACTCCTACTGTCTACCACACTACTTGGTAACTTATTCAATTTTCTGCTCTCTGTGTAAAGAAGATCTTAATGTTTGTGCAAAATTTACCCAAAACTGGTTGCCAACTGTGTCTCCGTGTTCTTGAACACATAAGAACACAAACAGGCCAAACACAAGACTGTTAGCTAAAGATGCACAGAGATGGACACTCAGTTGGATTAAGCAGTGTGTTAAGCAGTGTGTTGCATAAAATCAATAAATCTGTAAAGCAATTTAAATTCTGAGAAAAAGTTTGTGTAACCTTTGAAATCTCCTGAATTTTTGCCCGAAATCCTCCTGTGAATGTGGTCTGATCTTCAACTACACAACAACAACAGACAAACACGATCAACCTGAACTCATAACACACAAACAACTTGACTGTCAATGCTGAATTTGTCATTTAAACCGTTATAGTCCAGTCAAGTCAGGTATTTAACCAATGAGAGGAGACTGGAGGTGTGGCTTAGAGGCACTCAGACAAATAAAAGATCAGCCAATGAACATACAGAGCAAGAACATAAGAAATGTAACAGACAACAGGAGACCATTCATCAGTCCATCAAGTCTGTTGGTTTAGCTAACAGCTAAGCTGTCCAAACATCACATCAAGATAACTCTTAAAGATTGTCGAGAGGAGATAATAAAGCGAGAGGAGAATAAAGCTGGGAAATTATAACAAAGGGCAATAAAAATAAAGCTGGGAGAGCAAATACAGGCATTTAAGAGAACATCTTAGCTTATTTAGTGCTTTCAATATTTTTCAACTTTATTACTTGCTTTTTCATTCTGATTATGTAATTTCAAGTTTTGTTTATATTGTTCTGTTTATTAATTACCCAAAAATCTTTGTATTTCTTTGGTGAGACCCTAAGAGGTGAGGTCAAACCAATGTCACTCCTCAAGGACCACCCGCAGCGTTTATATTTGATATCAGGGAGGTGGTCCTTCAGTTGCTTTATTATAACTATTTAAGCCAACAATACATTTTGGGCCTGTGCATGCTGGCGCCTAATGTTGAGTTTGGAGTCAGGCTGCCTGGGTTGAGACCTATCTAAAGATAGGCTAGTGAAGGTCCTAAGGCCTCATTTATAAAGCTTGCATACACATAAAATTGGACACGAAACGTGTGTATGCAACCTCCCATACAAATGTCAAGATTTACAAAAGAAAGTTGACTGGGGAACAAACATATTTACAGTAACTCTGACCCATACATACACAGCATTTCAGAGAAACTGGGAAATGACGACACCCTTGATTAAAGAGGAAAATGCAGCCAAACCAGCTAGATGACGACTCGCAAGAATAATTCAATTCACCAAGCCGTTATAATAATGTGCGTTGATGTGACAAACATGACATCTCAAAAATTAGATGTCTATATAAGAGACTATATTTTAGTTCCCTTTAAGAGGGCCAATGATAGGAATTTGCACTGAAGAAATTCTACTTTGTCATCACTTTATATCTGCTAGTTGATGTCACTTCTCAGGGAACTGGCCGACAGCTCAACAGTATCTCAGCCAACCTTCACTCTATTATGTCTGCTGTGCTGGAAGCCATCAAATGACTGCTGATGCACTACATCTGCTTTTTGTATAGTGTGGGTGTACACACATAACACATGACATGTTTTTGCCAACACAAAAAGTCAATCTTCAGCCGTGTCCAGCTCTCCTAACACAACTGGAACACTTTACTGCACTTGTATTGCAAAAAGGGAACCTAGCAAGATTGAAGCTGCTTTTGTTAACCGTAAGCAGTGACATTCCATTAATACACAAGTCATCCAAGATGTGGCTGACAAATGTGACGTCTCCATGGCCTAAATCAAACCACGATTCATTAATTTATTTTGAGACAAAGTAGCTTTGACAGACGTGATGTTGCTTTACATGGTGAAATATGTGTTGGTGCAGTAACCTGCTGAACTCTCAGTGTTAAATATGACCTGACCTATTCATTGTAACAGCAATCATGTCATTACATGCGCCAGGCGAGTGTCTTCCTGCACAGACAGTTTTGCCCTACACCTTTCCTGAACCCCAGAGCACAGAGGAGAGGCGCTGTATCTACATGTGTGACCTTTCACTCTCAGATGAAGAGCAAAGACAGATATTCTTGAGTGGAGGTGATGGGGTCTCAAGGTGTCAGGAGGAAGACGCTAATCTACCAGCCCATGAAGTTCTGCAGCATCATGATTGCATACAGATATGACAGATTAACAGACTCCATAGGTGAATGTTTTCAGGGTGGCAGTTAAAGGAGTGTTCACATATACATATTTAAAAAGTGACTATGATTTACAAAAAGTAAATTTTGTAGTAATGTGCACACAGTACATCCGGTTCATAAATCTTATATTTTTTTTCTGGACGTACACATTTTCGTTTTTTTTTTTGGTGTGCGCATATATTCATGCTTAATTCCATGCAAAGTTTTATAAATGTCACCCCTGGTCTGGTGTGTGAATGCCTGAATCCCCATGTCACCATGTGTGTGTCCCCATTTCACAGTGGTCTAAAGGTAAAAGATCACTGCACACCATTGCTATCACCTCATGGTAGAATCACAGTTTAGGGCTTTTTTTGCTTCTGCAGGACCAGGACAGGATGCCATCATCAATGTAGCACTGAATTAAAAATTGTTACAAAGAAATCTGATAGGAGATGTCATAATAGTGAAAGGTTGAGAGAAGTTAGGTAATGAAAAAGACAATCAGCTGAAAAAAAAAAAGACGTCAACAAGAGAAAGGCTTAAACGGAAGAAAGCTGGTGTTCTGGATCGGCCAATCAGAAAGATGGGCTTAGGATTTATTGGCTTACCTGAAGTCACCTGATCATTGAAGGAATCCCTCAGACATCAATGAACTGAAAACATTCGAAACAATGAATAGCCAAGAAATTGAACCCTGAGTAGCAGCTGCAGAAAACGTTTGGTGGAAGTCATTGCAGCTAAAGGAGGATCAGAAAGATTCTAAAGACAGGGGGTCACAAACTGGACTGTTCCCATGTTTAAACAATGTATTCAGGAACGACAAGGATCTAATGGTTTGTTATTAGTTTAAGACGACTGTGCTTGTCTGTTTTATGGACTTAATAGAAGATCAGACCACAGAATTATGAGGAATTATTGCAGAAATAAAAGGAATTCCAAAGGGTTCACAAACTTTTTTTTACCAAAGACAGGCTTAGAGTGTTTGCATAATGTTACAAACAATAACGGAAGAAGTGCAGACTCCTAAACCCTGTAAAACGTTGTGAAATTGCTGTGTTTAATATAGTTTGAACGTTTGTCTAAGTTTCTTTTAAAAAAAGCACAAGACAGCACTTTCAGGGCCATATCCCTGACCCTAAAATGTACACCGATTGTTATTTTCAACTTACTTGTTTTAGATGACTTCTTAGGTGATGGCTGATCTTCCTCAGTTCGAGGAGATGAAATCTCTTCAGTCGTCTTTCTGTCAGACTGTAATGATTCATATTTTACATTGATAGAAGACTCCGGAGATGAAGAGCGTCTGCTTTGAGAAGAGACTAACCCGGTCACTGCTCCATCTTGATGTCCATAATGAAGGTCATCTTCCTCGACACTCTCCAAACTTCTATAGTTGTGTATCTCTGTGCTGACACACTTCTCTTCATCCTCCTCTTTAATTTTCACTGACACCAGTTCACGGTCCTCTTCCTTAATGTCCAGACTCTCCTGTTTGGGGTGGACACTCTCCCACTCACAGTCCTCCTCCTTAACATTTATGATCCTTAATTTTATGATATTCAGGTCAGCCTCACACGTCTCCTCTTTCACATCCATTTAAACGTTACAATAAATGGCAGAGTTTTATCTCTCTGTGGAAAAAAACAGGAATCAATTCCATTAAAACTGCATCATTCAGATCTGAGGACATTTGATTTTTATAACATCCTGTTAGTTAAAGCTGATGTCAAGTCAGACAGTTCATAGCAATCAGACAGTAACTCATCACTTTTCATGTCACACTAGCTGTAAAATGAGTTTGGGAATGAAAGGAGGGTCCATCAGGCTAGAAGAAGAAGGAGGCCATCTTGCACAGTTGTGTGTCAACAGTATTCACTACTTTGATTGAACATTCAATACTGTTAGGGTCCCGGAATTTTGTTAATAGTTAATTTTAAGGAAGGTTTATACAAGTTAGGCCTCAGGATTATGTTATAAAACAGGGGCATATGAAGGAGGAACTTAAAATCGCTGCTCAACTTCTCTAATGTGAAACTGCCCCAAGCTTACAAAATCCAAAACAATTATTTAACTCACAACCTTCATTGAAATAATTAGTAAGATGGAGGCAGTTGGCGGTGTGTCCCTGCAAAGATGGCTGCCTAATGTGAGACACCCAAAGTCTGACTTCAAGTAGCCTGCGACTTGCTAAGATAAACTGCAGTTAGGAGACCCAGGTTCACTTCCCAGGTCCTCCCTGCGTGGAGTTTGCATGTTCTCCCTGTGTCTGCGTGGGTTTCCTCCCACAGTCCAAAGACATGCAGGTTAGGTGGATTGGCGATTCTAAATTGGCCCTAGTGTGTGCTTGGTGTGTTTGTGTGTGTCCTGCGGTGGGTTGGCACCCTGCCCGGGATTGGCTCCTACCTTGTGCCCTGTGTTGGCTGGGAGTGGCTCCAGCAGACCCCCGTGACCCTGTGTTCAGATTCAGTGGGTTGGAAAATGGATGGATTGATGGATTTTGTTTTCAGTCTTAGGAGCAGACTGTGTGTGCAGGAGAGCTGACAACCAGTGAATGTTTCTGTGAAGTAGAAGGCATAGAGTTAAATGAAGAGGAATAAGAAACTGCAGGATTTGAACCTAACAAAAATAAGAGATGCTCCTCTTTCTGGTTTGTGTTTCAGATAGCAAAACAAAAGGGGAAAAAATAAAAAATAAAATAAAGGGTGAAGATTGCTGCTGAAGAGCTACAGCTGTTAACCCTTTGAACACTGCGGGCGTCATCAACAGCATGCTATTGGCTGTTAGAAACAGGGCTGAGCACAACTCTGCTGAATGGTCGGCACACAAGCGCTAAATGTGACAATTGTTTAAATTAATGTGGTCAGGTGATGAGATCAGCGACTGTGGTTGGCAAATCTGACATGCTCCAGGACAAAAACATTCTTCAAAACAAACTGTCATTTTCAACAACTTTGAAACAAGTTTCAAGTTTATCAGCTTCATCTTGTTTAAGTACACTCTGCACACATCACAAATATTTTACTATTTAACACATTAATAAATTCCTATTAAACAGCAGCACCACCCAGTATTGTGAGATTGGCACTGTGGAGGCCTTGTGTGCCTCAGTCATTCTTAAAGGTCCACCACGATGGACCAGTTTGTTATGGGTAACCCTAAAGGGGGTGGTCCAGAGTAAAAGCGGTTCAGTATTGGCCTTAATGAATATACTAATTAAATGAAAGTGGATCTTGGCCAGAAGAAGGATGCCAGTTTTGACAGTAGTGTTCACCTAAGAGTGGCACATGCTGTCACCCACACAGCCTGGTTGGGTCTGTATGATAAAGTCACATGTATAAGTAGCCAAATGGACCTTAACTTCCACTTCACCACCGTGGTCCAGTGCAAAACAAACACAAACAGAAGTTACTGGAAGAAAACCAGAGTACCTGTACAGGGCAGGAGCCAGCTATAGACCATCATAGGGTACACTCACATTCAAGTCCACAACCACACCAAGACAAGTTAGATTTGCCAGGCCACTAAACCTGAGCATCTTTAGAAAAGTAATGAAATTTAGAATAAAAGAGTAGACATGGAAACTGCATAGAGACTTAAAAAACTGGCTGAGATTCAAATTCATTCTGACAGAACTGTAAGGCAGTAACACAAACCACAAATCTCTATTAACTTGTCTAATACTCACTAACAGACATTACTGGTTTGGCTTTAGCACCGAAACATGGGAGTTTGTCATATTTGACACAAGTTAAATGGGAAAAAAAGACACACATTTAAGTGTCTATTAAAGCAATGCATGTAAATATCGGCATTGGGTCAAGCAGGTTTGAGGCCGTGTGTGTAAATACAGATACTGTTGTTCTCAGCTTGTATTCTCTAAGACTCTTCTCCACGGTCATGGACTCCAATTCGTTTTTCACTTTTACTAATCTGACTCCTCACTATTCTTTTAATGGCCGGCCGGTCACCACCTCCGCGACTGTCTTTGAACTGGACACAACGGTGGGACAAAAGAGAAACAAAGGCAGAAATCAAAGCGCCGTACGTGTGGAATGGCCGTCTCCTCGATGTCTGCGATTCGAGAAGGAATCGACAAAAGGAACACATGGAAAGGAATGAACAGGCGCCAGCGGTGTGACTGGGTGCTACGATTTAAAATTTAGGAGTCAGCCACGTTACGTGAACCGCAGATACCAATGAACAGAAACAACACGCGGGTGGCCAAAGGAGGATTCAGTCAAGCAAAGTTCGGGGGGGCTAACGAACGCGCCGCGCGGCGATTCTCAAAATACAGAGCACTTACTGACTGCCTGTTGGCGATGAGATTGTTTCTGAACTCGTTCACTCAGCAACAGTCTTGCGTCCGTAATGTTTCACAAAGCGAGACAGTGGCAGCGTCGCTACAGTAGCTGTCGCGTTGGATGACGTCATCCTGCGGCCGCCACTGGATCACGTGACGGTTAAGCGAGCCCAATCATAGACCTATATAGATAGACGGCGCATTCGCTGTTGTTGCCCAGTCGACACGATACGTCACCGCATCCGCCATATTGCGAGTGGCAAAAGTGCCATTTAAACTAATACAGGTAGATGTGGAAACCGGGTTTTCTGATGAAAAAACAATAACATTTAAAACGGTATCGTTTACATACAACAGATTTTGGCGAACCGTTTAAATGCAATTATTTATATCCATTTATACACTAATAATGGGAATTATTTAATAATAATAACAATAATTATTATTATTAAATAATTCCTCCCATATAAGTAACATTTCTCGGAATGCCTTCTTCCATCTCCGAAACATTTCTAGACTTTGTCCTGTTCTTACGCAACACAGTACTGAAGTATTGTTTAATGCTGAGTCACCTCACGTATAGATTACTGTAATGCTATTCTATCTGGCATCACACAAAAACGTATCTATCGCTTACAACTTCTTCAAAATTCTGCTGCCAGGATAATAACCTGCTGTTCTAAATCCACTGAACATATTACACCGATTCTCTCTCAACTTCACTGGCTCCCTGTTATCTACAGAATACAATACTAAATACTGCTCTGAACATTTACAGCTCTCCACTACCTCACTGATCTCCTCCATACTTACACTCCTCTCACTCACTCAGATCCTGTAATTTCAGAGTATTCAGTCTGTCAATATGGTGCAGCCTTAGTTTGTGGATGACAGAACCAACTAAAGACATGAGCATAAAATGATGGTTGTCAATTTTAAACTGTGTTTCCTCAATGTTCTCCTTGAGAAAAAAACACATCATCTGAACCAATCTCAGCCTGAACAAACTGACTGATCAAAGATACACTGACAGCTTGTCCTAATGTCGACTGTCAGATAACACGCTCAGCTACTTTGACCACCTTGACTGGACCCTCAGAAGGAATCATCAAACCTCCTTTGTTTTTTAATGTCAGCGAGTGGTAGCGTTGATCATATGATGCCAGTACAGCATCTGTTACCAAACTATCACGACAAACATCACAGGACAGCTTTCTCAAAATCCCGTCTAAGGGCTACCTGAACTCCCACTGCTTCCTGAGGTGGATTTCATTGGGAAACCTTCAGAGTTTAAGAAATGTTAACAGCTAACAACAATCTACATAGTTAGTGACTAAATATGTTTAGCCAAAACGTTGTTTGGAGGCTCACTTGAGCACATAAATGCATAGCTTTGCTAGCTTAGCCTGGCGTAGCTAAAGTTAAGATTATAAAACGGGATTTTCTAATGGCCAATATAACCAAAACAATTGTTCAGCCTTACCTATGAAATGTAATCTCTGTGATCTGGTTTGGAGCGTACAGCAGTTTGTACAATACCAAGCAGCACATGCATGAGGCATCTTTATCCATTACTTCACTTCACAGCAGTGCCACTCACAATATGGCGGCGACGTTGACGTACGATGCTGCTGGTCATGTGGCATCTAGTAATTTGATGTCTATGCTTTTATCTACACTCGTTTGAGTGAAAGGCACTGTAAAACAGGTCCAGTTCAGATTTGACACACTCTCCAGACATTCTGTGTATGAAAGTCATCTTCTCTTAAAAAATGCCTCTCTTCATCTTTTTGCTTGTTTTAGTCTTGTTCTTCTTCTGACAATGTTTAGAAAATGCTGTATAAATAGTGTGCCTTGCCTTTTTGACTGGTGGGCCCTCACGCGACCCCGGTGGTCTCTTGCATTTTGTCTTTCTCATTACCATCAAGCCCGCCCCCTCCTGCTTTTCTCGCCCGCCACCAGCCGCACTTGATATAGCCCCAGTGATCACATCTTTTACAATATTTTTAGCAGCGGATTTGATATGTGGTTTTGCAATGTCAAAGCCTTTTTTCAGGAGAGGTAAAGCTCTTCTTAAGAACCCCCAAAATATACCTCCAATACCCCCACCATACATTACAGGGGATCCAGAGAATCCCGGTAACCTGTTACCCGCTTGGGTCTTGTAATATTGGATGTAAGGTGTCAGGTCCTGGTAAGACCTCATTGCTTCAGTCGTGCATACAATACCTAACAGGTCTGAAATGGAACTTCACTATCACCTTACCAAACTGAAATGTTCTGGTCCGTCTTTATTTCAATAGTCACTGTGTCAAAATGATTCTTGCTGACTGAGGCATAATGAGGTTTGTCGTATGTGATGGGAGTAATTTTATTCGCTTGATCCTCTATATTAGGGGTCCTCAGTCACGGTCCTGGAGGGCCACAGTGGCTACAGGTTTTTGCTCCAACCCAGTTGCTTAATAAGAAGCACTTATTGCTCAAGTAACACTTCTGCTTCACTTTAGTTGTCTCACTCGTTAGGATTTTGAACCCTCATTGCTCATTTAAGTCTTAAGCAGCTGTATTCTCGGTTTTTAATTGTTCCTTATTAGCAATAAGATGCAAATAACAAAAGACACCAGCATTTCTCCATTTAGCTTGTTTCCATTTACACCTCTGTATTTATCATGCACTATTGGGTTTAATTAAATACTTGGAAGGAAAGTGAGGAGAAAAAAGTGAAGGACTGAGAATTACTTATCCATTTTAGCCTTCAAATCATTTGGATGATATCCTTAGAAAGGGGAAGAAAATCCGGGATATGAGAATGAGCTGACATAGCAGAGTTAAAGCACTAACAAGCCATGAAATTAAATTATTGGCAAGTGTGACAGATTGAGGTCGCTGTCGTCCTCTTGAACCCTCTGACTCGACTCCAGACACCAGGTAAAAGTCCAAATACTACTTTTATTTGAACAGTAACGTGCACAAAGCACCCTCCACTCCACAATACTCATAAATTAATCAATACAATAAGCAATCCTCCACACTCCCAGACACTTCGCCACCCTTCCTCCCAGCTCAGCTCCGCGTACTGGTTTCCCGGAGTCCTTTATATAGTCCCTGACCCGGAAGCGTTTCTCTCTTCTGTCCATGTGATCATGAACACTTCCGGGTCGGATAAAAAGCTCCTTTATTCAACCCGGAAGCACGTCGTTTCTTCTTGTCATATGATCATGATGCACTTCTGGGTTATAGGGCACGTAAGAGTCCGATAGCCCCCTTACAGCGACTCCTGGTGGTCCCCAGGGTACCCAGCAGGGCTGCGCATATAAACTACAAAGTCTATGAGGCCCTGCTGGAATTCGGGGAACGTCCATGTTGTCATGAGGGCTACATCTGGAGGCCTGGGGGTGAGGGGGAATATTTAGCTGGCCACCCACCACACAAGAATTGCTTTCTAATTAAGCAACTGGGTTAGAACAAAAACCTGCAGCCACTGCAGCCCTGCAGGACTGTGATTGAGGACCCCTGCTCTATATGAACACACCTCAAAAGGGTCATGTAGCTGTCGCTGACTCTGATGAGATATCATGTCCCCGTACACGTACAACATGTAAAAGCCAGCCCTGACGTCAGCGGGGAAAGGAGCCTTGTAAGTTAACCCCCGAGTCTGATCAAGATGTGCTCCTAATATTCGACCCAGCTGTCCTTTAAAGTGTATAGTTTCATCCTTTTTGCCCGGTACCATGAAGACTCTTCTTTCCACAGCATTATAACTGAATTTCGCAGGATTCTCAGAAGGGACAGTTCCTGTTGCAACATCTGTCAAAGTGGGTAGGCTTAAGGTTGTCAAATTCATAAAAGACAGTAGGTCGTGAATACCTTCGTAATGCCCGCATGGAATGTAGTAATATTTTTCTTATCCCAGGAGCTGAACTACTCTGTCCTGGGTATGACGTTAAACTGCATCAGGCCCTGCAAGCGGTCCTCCAATTTGCAGGGAAATCATGGGGGTTGGTGGCAGGATTGGCACTCCAGCCACCATAAAAAAACTTCATAAAGCTCCGAGACTACAGAAAGGACTCCATTTTGCTCTCCGCAGAAGTATCTCTGCTGCAGCTGCCCATAGGAATGCTGCTCGCATGATTAAGAGGATGGGGGAAAACCGTTGGAGACCCAATGGGATCAGGCTGGTCAGGGATCAAAACTGGTGTGGTGCTGAGGCGCTGCCTGCTGCACAGCAGCACTCGGTCCCGATTTGAAGCGGCCCATGTGGGTGGGCACGTGGAATGTCTTGTCTCTCCGGCAAGATGATCATCTTCCTCTGCTGTTGGAGTAGCTGCATAAACTCTGCATTTCAGTGGTGGCACTCTCTGAGGTGCGCATACCGGGGACTGGACAGATCTCTGAAAGTGGATACACCTTTTATTCTTCTGGTCGGTCTGATGGCTGTCAAAATAACATTCCCTGAGTGCCTTGTCTGTTGTCTCAGTGTATGCTCCAACCACGGTGAGTGATGTCTCGGCAAGGGAGACATTTTATTCGCAGCTTTGCTCGTTGGTTGATGCGTGTCCATGAGGTGACACTCCTCTGGTCATGGGTGACTTCAATGCAGCCACTGGCACTGACAGGGCTGGCTATGAGGATTGTCTCGATCCCCATGGGTCTGGTGACCGTGGTGAAAGTGGCTCCTTGTTCCTTGACTATGAAAAAGGTCAGGGGCTGTGAATCGCTGGATCCTGGTTCCAGCGCCCTGAACCGCATCATTGGACTTGGTACTCCAATACTGGTGGTGCGGTGAAGGAGATCGAACACATCCTTGAGGGCACACGCTGGAGGCTCTTACAAAACTGCAGGGTCTACAGACGTGCCCAGTTTGTGAATTCTGACCACAGACTTGTTGTTGCTACTCTTAGGATCCAGCTTAGGTCCAGTAGGTTACCACCTACTAGGAAAATGAGCCTGGACTTGGCCAGACTCCATGACCAGACTGTTTCTAATGAGTTTGCATGCAGTTTGAGTGAGGAACTTTCAGATTTGGGTACGACTGCTGATCCTAAAGTGATGTGGGAGACATTCCATTACAAGACCCTGAAGGTTGCTGAGGGTTGTGTTGGTGTTACTGGTGTTCCCAGAAAGAGGTGTTACATCTTTCAGGGCATCCTGGATATCATCGAGAGTGGTCGCAGCGCAGGGCTCAATGGCAACTCTGGTCTGTACCGGGAACTGAGAAGGATGGCTGCGAGGGATCTGAGGGCAGATAAAGATGCGTTTGTTAGAGGAATCTGTGAGCAAGTGACACACCATCTGTGGTCTAGTGACCCACGTCCTGCTTACAGAGGAATCGAACCCTTACTCATATCTGAATCTGTTCCTTGGACAGCCACAGTCAGGACGGCTGATGGAATGATCCTTATGGATGACACTGCAGTTGTGACCCGCTGGGCTGGCTACTTTGAGCAGTTGTTCAAAGCTGATCCTCCGGCTAGGACGTTGGATATCTCTGGGTCCACGGTTCTTGAGGCTCATCCTCCAATCAGCTGTGAACCACCCAATCTAACTGATATTGCACAGGTGGTGAACCAGCTGGGGGGGGGGTTCCTTGGGGAGGAAGCTGCTGAACCTTTCCAGGCTGGTGGTAAGGCTGTCCTCCTGGCATTGCAAGCAATCTTTACTTCCATTTGGGAGACTTGCATCATCCCTATCTGGAATGGGAAGGGTGATCGCCTGCATTGCAGCAACCACAGGGGGATAACACTGGTGCCGGGTAAGGTCCTTGCTAGGATTGTCCTCAATATGATCCGTAATCACTTGCTCACCTACCAGCATCTGGAGCTGTCTGGTTTTACACCTAAGAAGTCTACCATCGACTGAATCCTGGCACTGAGGGTTCTCATGGAGCGCAAATGTGAATAGCAGCATAGTTTCTTTGCAGCCTTTGTTGATTTTCGCAAAGTGTTCAACTCCGTTGATTGAGCTGCCCTGTGGGACATCCTGAGGGTTCACTGGATCCCCTCGAGGTTGAGGGCTGTGAGTGCTGTGCAGTGTGGAGGCAGGACCTCTGCATTTTTCCCAGTTGATTCTGGGGTTCGTCAGCGGTGTGTTCTGCTCCTACTCTGTTCAGTACTTGTATGGACTGGGAGTTGAGGAGGGTCGTGGGGTCCAGCAGCTGTGGGGCATCTGTTGGTGAAGAATGATTCACAGATCTCGACTTTGTTGACGATGCTGTGATCTTTGCGGAGTCGATGGAGGATATGATCGGGACGCTCGAGAGACTGAGCGAGGAGTCTGAGTGTCTGGGCTTGCGAGTGTCCTGGATAAAAACCAAGATTCAGGCCTTTAATGACCTCTTGGGCAAAGCCATCAGCAGTGTCTCTGTTTGCGGAGAGAGTGTTGACCTTGTTGAAAGGTTTACTGACCTTGGCAGTGACATTCATGTCTCTGGTGACTCTTCCTGTGAAGTCAGTAGATGGATTGGGAGAGCATGGGGGGTCATGAGGTCGCTGGAAAGGGGTGTGTGGCACTCCCGATATCTATGCAAAAGGATGAAGGTCCAAGGTTTTAGAGTCCTGGTGCTTCCTGTCTTGCTATATGGTTGCAAGACATGGACGCTATCCAGTGACCTGAGACGAAGACTGGACTCCTTCAGTACTGTGTCTCTCTGGAAAATCACTGGGTACCATTGGTTTGACTTTGTGTCGAATGAGCAGTTGGTCATGGAGTCCTGAATGAGGCACATTACCTGCATTGTGAGGGTGCCTCAGTTACAGCACTACGGCTATGTGGCGCGTTTCCCTGAGGATGATCTGGCTTGTAAGATCCTCATTGTTTGGGACCGGAGTGGCTGGACTAGGCCAAGGGGTCGCCAACGTAACACCTGGCTGCAGCAGATAGAGGGTCATTTCCGGAGGGTGGGACTGGACTGTGTGTCTGCCTGGGGATCCCAGTTGTAAACCGGGATCCCGAGTTGTTTTGCCATGTAGTGGGTGCGGCAACGTACTGTACCAGTGCCTGCTCCCCAACCTGACTTGACTTGACTTGAGCAGAAACGTAGAATTCGTTATCCGGTTTGTCTATGGTATTCCATGTATGTGGGTACTGTATTTCTGCTAGACCGACTTCGCAAGAACCTTCTAATTCTATAGGTTTAGCAAGCTTTGTCGTGAAATTGGGAATTGTGTTGTTAGGGAACATGTCTGAGGAAGCGTTGCTAGGCAGAATCACAAAGAAACTTTTTTGTGCTCCATCGTATACTGTTAGAGAATGATGAGCTGATTATGGGCACTCTGGATTTTATTGAACATCTTGGGCATGGCTCTCTGGTATTCAGCTATTAAATTTTTCTGGCCATCCGAGCCATTTGACTTAAACGAATCGTTTTTTATTCTTAACTTTCCTAGCCAGTATTTTTTTGACCCTGTAAATGTCTGTGGAATCGACTTTAATTTTCTGCAATTCAGGGTCGTAAAAGGATCCTATGATCTCTTCACCATCGTAATCTTTCAGTTTGTACACAGCCGGTGCCCTAGGTACAAGCTCAGATACGGTAAAGATTTCATCTGAAAATGTTTGTTCATAACCTTTCGCAAAAGGATGTCTGGTTTTAAAAACCCTAACTGTATCTCCTACTTTGAACTTAAACAACGGTGGACCGGGGGTTTGGCTACATCATATAAGTTTTTGAAAACTTTCCAGGAATTTAACGTGTTTAGATCAGAAGGAGCCATTTTTATGCTTCAATGATAACTTTTGTTGTAAGAGTATACTAGATCTGAAAATTTATCGATGTAGGTTCTTGTATTATATGCACTGAAATATTGCCACATTTTAGTGTGTGTTTAAATCTCTCCACCATGGATGCCTTTAATTAATTTCCTTGTGGTGAAATGTTTTATTACGATCTTCTTTAACAGCTTTTGAAAATCTTGGTTGAAAAACTCTTTCCCCTTATCGATCTGGAGCTTCTTTGGAGTTCTACACGTGCTCAGAATGTTCTGGAAGGCTCTTGTCACTTCCTTACCCGTTTTGTTCTTCAGGGGCATTACCCATGCGTACTTAGAAAGTACATCGATACAGGTTAACAAATATTTATAACCCCGGTTATGCTTGGACACATTTGTCATGTCTGCTAAATCCATCTGCCATTGCTAGTCTATATCAGATGCATAAACCTTATTTCTACTAAAATCCCTTCTAGTGGGTTTATGAATTTTATAAGAATATTGACCAGATAACCAATCCGACACCTGATGGTCATTACTTTTCTGACCTGAAACCTCAAGAGCTCTTTTCAAAGAGTATATTCCCCTAAAGCTGCCAGGATTTGCAGGATTATAATAAACTTTTTTCATGTAACCCTCCATCATCGATGGTGAAAGAAAAATGTCAATGGTTTAAAAATCAAATGGTGCTTTATTGGTAATTTTCAAAAACAATAATAAAATTCAGAGATGTTTTACCAACCACTTCAAAACATAATATTACAACTAAACAGCATGATTAAAACAGGTTATATCACAGGCACATTCAGTTTGGACACTTCATCTGATTTTTCCATATCGTATTCCCCGTAAAACCCCAAACGTACATCAGACATATCAGGTACAGAAAAATGGCATTCAGAGAAAAAAATTCACATATTTTTGAGTAAGAGTCATCGTCCATGTTATGAAAGGCTTGTACAATAGCCTCATTAATAGAATGTTCATTTTTCAGGTCGTCAACAGCATTTTGTACAAATGCGTGAATTTT
This sequence comes from Erpetoichthys calabaricus, assembly GCF_900747795.2. NCBI lineage: Eukaryota > Metazoa > Chordata > Cladistia > Polypteriformes > Polypteridae > Erpetoichthys > Erpetoichthys calabaricus. The sequence goes on along the minus strand of NW_026261578.1, from coordinate 228,355 downwards.
GTGAAAAGGCAGAAAGATGTTGAAGCAACCCAGAGTCTTTATGACCAGGCTTCTGAGCCACATTTGGCAGAAAACAGCCAGCACCTTTTGAAAGTGGCCAACCCGATAAACAGAGTCAGGCTCAAACAGACATGTATGCTGTGTCTTGCTGGGGTGATCTATTAAACACCCCTGAGAGGTAATTTTTAGGTCCCGATCAACAATTATATCCAGCAGAGCCGCAATCAAACTCTTGACCAGTTTCAGAGCCTTTTGAAATGTTTCACCCAGGGGTCCGTTAGTTTGTTCAAGGTCCATACCCACATAATCAGCATCCTTGGGTGATATTTTCCAAGCGGCCAGAGCCTCTACCAGTTCGTCCAAGGCCTCTTCTTTCCGCATGACCTGATTGGCTATCTCCTCAGGCCCTGTTAGGCTCCCCGGAACATCATTAGCAGGTACAAACATGTCAGGTACTGTGCGGTTCTCCAGGAGACTGTCTGACCAATACATATCATCAGGGGCAGGTAACTGAGTATTGGCTGCGGAGGTGAGAGGACGCTGGCGTTGATTGTTCGCCGCTTCTCCCTCTGACTCTTTGTTTAATGTTTTTATGTTTAATGTTTTTACTATTATTTATATTTTACTAACTTTATTAATTTACTATTTTTCTTTTAGTGTTCATTAGTAAGTTTCGTATTTTTTTCTGAAAGCTTTCTTGTACTGTTTTAATCGTTTGCCGTGGATTTTACGGATTTTATCAAGGTTTTGTTGCCTATTCATTTGCTGCCTGGATATACTGTTCTACCGTTTGCTGTGGACTTTATGGATTTTATTAAGTTATGTTAAGGTAAGCTTTTTGTTGTCTACTCACCTGTTGCCCGGATATACTGCTTTAGATTTTCGGCGCTGTCTGGACAGCATTCCTCCCTACCTCTTCAGTCTGAATGGCGTTCAGTTATTCTAACTCACAACTCTGCCGACTTAATCCTGCAACCACTCCTGAAATGAACATCTCCATCATCAAAGAACTGGGACTTCTTCGCCGTCCTCGTTACATTCACAGAGGATCCAGCCGAAAGTTCGTCTTCCATAACCACCCAAAGTGTTCTGCTACCAACATTCCTTCTTTCTGGTCATCTGTCGCACGTTTGACGCGTCATCAGAGCACAGTCGCTCCAATTACTATCAACACTGGAAGTATCGTGAGATCTCTGGACTCTAGCATGGGATACACCCGAGCCACTGACAGAAATATCGCGAGGTCTTCACATCCCCGGCTGGATTTATTTTGTGGAATGGATTCTAAGCTGCGTGGAGTGGATTTTAATGTTCTGCGTCCTGTACAGAGATTTACTTCACAGTCATTGGTTAAATTTGAACTATTTAATTCTCAATCTATCAGCAATAAATCCATACTGATTGAAGAACACATCAGGGAAAAAGGACTTGACTTCATGTGTCTGACAGAAACCTGGCACCAGTCAGAGGTTTACTCTGCCTTAAATGAAGCCTGTCCACTTGGCTACAGTTACTTGGAGGCAGCTCGCAACACTGGGCGTGGTGGTGGACTAGCTGTTATCCACCGTCAGGACCTGGGGTTGTCCCCTATCTCGATACCTGCAATATCTTCCTGTGAGTGCCTTGCATTTAAATGTAAGCCCCCATTTCCCCTGACTGTTCTCCTTATCTATCGACCTCCAAAACCCAATTCTGCCTTTATTCCGGAAATTACTGATCTTCTCACAACACTCTGTGCTACTTCTGCCAACATCATAATCTTAGGAGATATAAATATTCATGTTGACAATCCCACAGGTTATCTCACTGCTGATTTCCTTGAGCTGCTAGATTCTCTCAACCTACAACAACATGTTGATGTTCCCACACATTGTAGGGGTCACACTCTTGACTTGGTCATTTCAAACTGTGCCCGAATCAGGAATCTACAGGTATTTGATCTTGGTATTTCAGACCACAAAGTTGTGTCATTGGAGCTGCCCTTTTTCTCCTCCCGTATCAAACCAAAATGACAGATCTACTTCAGAAATCTGAAGAATATCAATGTGGATGCCTTGGCCTTGGACCTTACATTTCTCTCCTCTGACTTTATCAGCTACCTCTCTGTTGCTGACCTCGTGGATTTTTACAACCAGTCCCTGAGCAGTCTTCTGGACTTCCACGCCCCTTTAACATCTAGGTCCGTCTCATTCTCGTGCTCAGCACCTTGGTATACCTGCGAGCTGTGAAAAATGAAGGTGGCTGGGCGTGTCAGGCCTCTGGGCTGACTGTCCATAAACAGGCTTACAGAGAACACATGAGAGCGTATGCAGAAGCTCTGAAGGTTGCACGGTCCACGTTTTATTCCACCATCATCAGAAATGGCTCCAGCAACCCTAAAAAACTTTTTTCAACCATAAATCATCTTCTCAAACCTCCTTTACCTGCCCATTCTGAGACCACTGATGACAGATGCAACATGTATATCAACTTTTTTAAACAAAAAGTTGATAATATCCGTTTACACCTCTCTGCCAAGGATATCTTGCCCTTCCCAACTGTTGACTCATTGTCTGAGACCGTCCATCCTCTTTGCTCTTTCTCTGTTGCCACACGGGAAGAGGTGGAGGATGTCATCAGGAAAATGAAACCGTCTACTAGTTCCCTGGACCCTTTCCCCTCACCCCTGCTGAGGGACAACATTTCTGCCATCTCTCCACTTATCACCAGGATAATAAATCAGTCCCTCCTGGCTGGACATATTCCTTCTGCACTAAAAACTGCTGTCATCAGACCTCTACTGAAAAAATCCACCTTGGATCCTGAAGTTCTCTCCAATTATAGGCCCATCTCCAATCTTCCGTTTCTCTCCAAAGTTCTGGAAAAAATAGTTGCAGCACAACTTCATGATCATCTCAAACTGAACAATCTGTTTGAAAAGTTTCAGTCTGGTTTTCGCCCTGGCCATAGCACCGAAACAGCCCTGGTCAGGGTCACCAATGATCTTCTGATGACGGCAGATACTGGTTCACCTTCACTACTTATCCTCCTTGACCTGACAGCTGCTTTTGACACAATAGACCATAACCTCCTTCTTCACCGCCTGCAATACACTATTGGACTCTCAGGAACTGTTCTAAATTGGTTTACATCATACCTGACTGGCAGAACTGAGCATGTCGCCCTTGGCAGCGCAAAGTCCCACACCCACAATGTCACCTGTGGTGTTCCACAGGGCTCTGTGCTGGGCCCTATCCTTTTTACTATCTACATGCTCCCCCTTGGAACTGTCATTGGCAGACATGGTTTATCGTTCCATTGCTATGCCGATGACACTCAGCTTTACCTCAGGACTACTCCCACCTCCTCTACTGCTCCTCTGCCAACATCTACATTGTCTACCTGCCTGGAGGAGATAGAGGCATGGATGAGGCTCAATTTTCTTCAGTTGAACAGATCCAAAACAGAAGCCATCTTAGTTGGTACATCACATCATCTTCGCTCTTCTACCATCACCAGTATTACTTTCTCTGGCCAAAATATTCCTCTTTCCACATCTGTTACTAATTTGGGTGTTAGAATGGACTCCCAACTTACTTTTGACACCCACATCAAATATCTCTGTAAGTCATCTTTTTTCCATCTCAAGAACATTGCCAAACTCCGCCCATTACTCACCCTGGCAGATGCAGAGAAGCTCGTCCATGCCTTTGTCTCTTCCAGGCTGGATTACTGTAATGCACTCCTCATTGGGATTCCTGGCAAGAGTATCCAGAGACTCCAGTATATTCAGAACAGCGCTGCCAGGATCCTGATGAGGGTGCGAAAGTATGATCACATCACCCCAATCCTGAAAACCCTTCACTGGCTCCCTGTTTCATTCAGAATAGAGTACAAGGTCTCCCTTCTTACCCATCAGTGCATTTATAGACATGCCCCTCTTTATCTACAGGAACTCCTTACCCCTCATAACTCCTTACGTTCCCTCCGCTCTGTACACACTAACACTTTTCAAGTCCCCAGAACTAAGCTCAGCAGCATGGGTGACAGGGCGTTTTCATCGGTGGCGCCGAGGCTGTGGAATGCCCTCCCTGATTACCTGAGAGCCCCACAGTCGACTGAGGCCTTTAAGCGAAACCTAAAAACTCATCTTTTTAGAAAGTCATTTTGTTAAAGTATTTTATTGACTCTTCTGTTTTTTTTTTATTTTATTATTCTATTTTTACTCTGTAGCACTTTGGGATTGCTAAAATATAAAGTGCAATATAAATAAAATTTATTATTATTATTATTATTATTATCACTGTCTGTTCTGTAGACCAACATGCCTGATCAGGAGCATAGCCGGAGAGGAGCTGGTTGTTACCCGACCAAAACACGTCGTTGGCTGTCAGCATCTAGTCTGGAGCAATGACTGCAGTTTTATACAAGAACTCCTTTGTCTCCTGCCGCAGCCGGGTGGAGCGACACGCCTCTCACCTAACCCTATAGGCGGTTAGAGAGACAAAGGCGTACCTCATGGGTATGGGAATTGTTAAAGGGGCGTGATAAGGGCTCGGTTTACAAAAGCACCTCCCTAAAAGGACGAGTTTAGAGAGTATCAATTATGACAGTGGTCCAACCCATTATTAACCCTCACACACCCATAGGGGTGGGGACATTTCATAAATCATATTTTCATAAATTATATTTTCGGGGCAGGGTTTAAGGTCATCAATCATCCCTTTGACAGTTCCTTTCTGATAGTACTACTCTCCTTTTATTTGCAGGGTTCCACAGGATTCCATCTTTGGACCAGTTCTCTTTTTGATATGCATGTTACCTTTAGGCTCCATTGTTAACAAGTATGGCTTCTCTTTGCTGATGACACTCAAATATATTTGACACTAAAATCAAAGTGAGAAAATACAGACCCTCCATACGTGCTTGAATGATATTTAAACCTGGACGACTATGCATCTTCTTAAACTAAATGATAATAAAACTGTGATCATGGTGTGCAAAAGTTAAGAAAGTTTGAGTGTCTCTGATGTTGCTCTTGGACCCCTTGCCATATACGTATCATAAAGCTTCAGTTAGGAGCCCAGGTGTGATCTGTGGCAGCTCATTCAAACTCAACAAACATAAATTGTGAGGTTAAATTAAGCTTTTTCCAGGTGAGACTTTAAGGTAAAGGCTTTTCTTTCTTACAGTGATCTTGAAAAGGCCATCCAAGCTTTTACAACATCTCATTTGGACTATTGCAGTTCTTTGTAGGTAGGTGTTGATCAGGCCCTGTTACGACGCCTACAACTAGTCCACAACTTTGCTGTTCGCTTATTGAATGGCTCTCGTAAGTGTGGCCATATTTCACCAATATTGACGTTGCTTCATTGGCTTGTGGTCTGTTTCAGAACTGATTTTAAAATTCTATTTTTTGTTTTTAAATGTTTGAATAGATCAGCCCCATCTTGCCTCTCAGAACTTCTTCACTTGTATGTGCCAACAAGAGCCCTGCGGTCTACTAGCCAGAGGCTCTTAGTTGTGCCAAGGTCAAGGCTGAAACAAAGGAGGAATCGTGCATTTGTGATGGCTGCTCCATTTCTCTGCAATGGCTCCCCTTGTTATATTAGGTCTGCTCTAACAGCGGCCATTTTTATGTCATCATTAAAGTCTTATTTCGTCTTGCTGGCATTTGACCCTGCAAGAGGTTGGCATTGTGTTGTATATGTTGGCTCATGTACATTCATGATTATCAATATGTATGTATGGGTGTGGGTTTATCTTTTATGTAACGGTTGGTTATTCTTGCAGTTTTGTGCTGTGTACATACGGTATATTTGAACTGCTTCTTTTACCTTTCCTTGTACAGCACTTTGGTTCAGTTCTGGCTGCTGTTGTAAATATGCTTTAAAAATAAAAATTGCCTTGCCCTGCTTTATAAAACATTATTTAATACATAACACTAAGACGTGCAGATCTGAGACAATGGACTGTAAAGATGAAGTTGGTTTGCAACGTTTATTACAAAAAAGTTAAAGAATATATAAAATAAAGAACAAGAATTGTAGGTTGTAACTGAACAATGAGGGCAATGTATGTTTGATACGTTTTCTCACAAAACACAGTCATTTTCCTTTTTCCTCTCACGTTATCTAAAAACAGATGCATGTCTTCCATATCTGAAAAAAGGAAGATGAAGGGTCTAAAGACCTCTCGTCTTCTTCTGGAAACTCAGATAGCAACTCATATTTCTGAAGGGCCTCCTCAATGTTGTCTTTGTCCATTGACAGTAATGAAGGGAGTGAGATGTGCACCCTGAACACAGAAATGTTCTCAGCGCACCACTTCTCTGCCTCGGTAAGATGCTGAAGGATTATGTGTTGCTGTAATATGTTTTATTAAAATAAATAATAATAATAAAAGGTCATTATAAAGCTTATAGCCTTTTCCTCCACATTTACAAGGAATGTAAGAAAAGGAAAGTAAAAAAAATAATGTACAGTATATTCTGACTTCTGCGGTGGGCTGGCGCCCTGCCCGGGTTTGTTTCGTACCTTGCGCCCTGTGTTGGCTGGGATTGGCTCCAGCAGACCCCCGTGACCCTGTAGATAGGATATAGCGGGTAGGATAATGGATGGGATGGATATTCTGAATTTGTTATACATTATTAACATTACTGCTTTCGATCACAGATTCTACACGTCTTCAATGTTTCTTACCACACACAATTATTAACACAGCACACAATGCATTTCAAATGTTTTAAGGCCTTTAAGAGTTGTACTGGTACTCCAGTTTGTCAGAAGATGTAAAACAGGCTTTTAGTCTTTTGGGCTTTGACTCCTACTGGTTAGCGATTAACAGTCGGCATCTGAGACGAGCATTAAGTCTTTTTATACATTTTATTCACTATACCATAGGCATTGTAAGCCAGCATCATCCATCCATCCATCCATCCATCCATCCATCCATCCATCCATCCATCCATCCATCCATCCATCCATCCTCTTCCGCTTATCCGAGGTCGGGTTTCGGGGGCAGCAGCTTGAGCAGAGATGCCCAGACTTCCCTCTCCCCGGCCACTTCTTCTAGCTCTTCCGGGAGAATCCCAAGGCGTTCCCAGGCCAGCCGGTAGACATAGTCCCTCCAGCGTGTCCTGGGTCTTCCCCGGGGCCTCCTCCCGGTTGGACGTGCCCGGAACACCTCACCAGGGAGGCGTACAGGAGGCATCCTGATCAGATGCCCGAGCCACCTCATCTGACTCCTCTCGATGCGGAGGAGCAGCGGCTCTACTCTGAGCCCCTCCCGGATGATTGAGCTTCTCACCCTATCTTTAAGGGAAAGCCCAGACACCCTGCGGAGGAAACTCATTTCAGCCGCTTGTATTCGCGATCTCGTTCTTTCGGTCACTACCCATAGCTCATGACTATAGGTGAGGGTTGGAACATAGATCGACCGGTAAATTGAGAGCATTGCCTTATGGCTCAGCTCCTTTTTCACCACGACAGACCGATGCAGAGCCCTCATCACTGTGGACGCCGCACCGATCCGCCTGTCGATCTCATGCTCAATTCTTCCCTCACTCGTGAACAAGACCCCGAGATACTTGAACTCCTCCACTTGAGGCAGGATCTCGCTCCCAACCCTGACAGGGCACTCCACCCTTTTCCGGCTGAGGACTATGGTCTCGGATTTGGAGGTGCTGATTCCCATCCCAGCCGCTTCACACTCAGCTGCGAACCGATCCAGAGAGAGCTGAAGATCACGGCTTGATGAAGCAAACAGGACAACATCATCTGCAAAAAGCAGTGACCCAATCCTGAGTCCACCAAACCGGACCCCCTCAACACCTTGGCTGCGCCTAGAAATTCTGTCCATAAAAGTTATGAACAGAATCGGTGACAAAGGGCAGCCCTGGCGGAGTGCAACTCTCACTGGAAAAGGGTTCGACTTACTGCCAGCAATGCGGACCAAGCTCTGGAACCGATCGTACAGGGACCGAACAGCCCTTATCCAGGGGTCCAGTACCCCATACTCCCGGAGCACCCCCCACAGGATTCCCCGAGGGACACGGTCGAACGCCTTTTCCAAGTCCACAAAACACATGTAGACTGGTTGGGCGAACTCCCATGCACCCTCCAGGACCCTGCTAAGGGTATAGAGCTGATCCACTGTTCCGCGACCAGGACGAAAACCACACTGTTCCTCCTGAATCCGAGGCTCGACTATCCGATGGACCCTCCTCTCCAGGACCCCTGAATAGACTTTTCCAGGGAGGCTGAGGAGTGTGATCCCTCTGTAGTTGGAGCACACCCTCCGATCCCCCTTCTTAAAGAGGGGGACCACCACCCTGGTCTGCCAATCCAGAGGCACTGTCCCTGATATCCATGCGATGTTGCAGAGGCGTGTCAACCAAGACAGTCCTACAACATCCAGAGCCTTGAGGAACTCCGGGCGTATCTCATCCACCCCCGGGGCCCTGCCACCAAGGAGTTTTTTGACCACCTCGGTGACCTCAGTCCCAGAGATGGGGGAGCCCACCTCTGAGTCCCCAGGCTCTGCTTCCTCATTGGAAGGCATGTTAATGGGATTGAGGAGGTCTTCGAAGTACTCCCCCCCACCGACCCACAACGTCCCGAGTCGAGGTCAGCAGCGCACCATCCCCACCATATACAGTGTTGACACTGCACTGCTTCCCCTTCCTGAGACGCCGGATGGTGGACCAGAATCTCCTCGAAGCCGTCCGAAAGTCGTTCTCCATGGCCTCCCCAAACTCCTCCCACGCCCGAGTTTTTGCCTCAGCAACCACCAAAGCCGCATTCCGCTTGGCCTGCCGGTACCTATCAACTGCCTCCAGGGTCCCACAGGACAAAAGTGTCCTGTAGGACTCCTTCTTCAGCTTGACGGCATCCTTCACCGCCGGTGTCCACCAACGGGTTCGGGGATTGCCGCCACAACAGGCACCGACCACCTTACGGCCACAGCTCCGGTCAGCTGCCTCAACAATAGAGGCACGGAACATTGCCCATTCGGACTCAATGTCCCCCACCTCCCTCGGGATGTGGTCGAAGTTCTGCCGGAGGTGGGAGTTGAAGCTACTTCTGACAGGGGGCTCTGCCACACGTTCCCAGCAGACCCTCACAACACGTTTGGGCCTACCACGCCTGACCGGCATTCTCCCCCACCATCGAAGCCAACTCACCACCAGGTGGTGATCAGTTGACAGCTCCGCCCCTCTCTTCACCCGAGTGTCCAAGACATGTGGCTGCAAGTCCAACGACACGACCACAAAGTCGATCATCGAACTGAGGCCTAGGGTGTCCTGGTGCCAAGTGCACATATGAACACCCCTATGCTTGAACATGGTGTTCGTTATGGACAATCCGTGACGAGCACAGAAGTCCAATAACAAAACACCACTCGGGTTCAGATCGGGGGGGGGCCATTCCTCCCAATCACGCCCTTCCAGGTCTCATTGTCATTGCCCACGTGAGCATTGAAGTCTCCCAGCAGAACGAGGGAGTCCCCAGAAGGTATGCCCTCTAGCACCCCCTCCAGGGACTCCAAGAATGGTGGGTACTCCAAACTGCTGTTCGGTGCATACGCACAAACAACAGTTAGGACCCGTCCCCCCACCCGAAGGCGAAGGGAGGCTACCCTCTTTTCCACCGGGGTAAACCCCAATGTACAGGCTCCAAGTCGGGGGGGCAATAAGTATACACACACCCGCTCGGCGCCTCTCACCGGGGGCAACTCCAGAGTGGTACAGAGTCCAGCCCCTCTCAAGGAGATTGGTTCCAGAGTCCAAGCTGTGCGTCGAGGTGAGTCCGACTATATCTAGCCGGAACCTCTCAACTTCGCGCACTAGCTCAGGCTCCTTCCCCTTCAGAGAGGTGACATTCCACGTCCCAAGAGCCAGCTTCTGTAGCCGAGGATCGGACCGCCAAGGTCCCCGCCTTCGGCCACCACCCAACTCACACTGCACCCGACCTCCTTGGCCCCTCCCATAGGTGGTGAGCCCATGGGAAGGGGGACCCACGTTGCCTCTTCGGGCTGTGCCCGGCCGATCCCCATGGGTGCAGGCCCGGGCACCAGGCGCTCGCCATCGAGCCCCACCTCCAGGCCTGGCTCCAGAGTGGGGCCCCAGTGACCCGCGTCCGGGCAAAGGAAAACGCTGTCCAAAATTGTTTTTCATCATAGGAGGTTTGTTTAGCCGCTCTTTGTCTCATCCCTCACTTAGGACCAGTTTGCCTTGGGTGGCCCTACCAGGGGCATAAAGCCCCGGACAACAGAGCTCCTAGGATCATTGGGACACGCAAACCCCCCCTCCACGATAAGGTGGTGGTTAAAGGAGGGGTATTAAGCAACTAGGTTGGAGCAAAAACCTGTAGCCACTGCGTCCCTCCAGGACCGTGATTGAGGACCCCTAATATAGAGGATCAAGCGAATAAAATTACTCCCATCACTTACGACAAACCTCATTATGCCCCAGTCAGCAAGAATCATTTTGACACAGTGACTATTGAAATAAAGACGGACCAGAACATTTCTGTTTGGTAAGGTGATAGTGAAGTTCCATTTCAGACCTGTTAGGCATTGTATGCACGACTGAAGCAATTAGGCCTTACCAGGACCTGACACCTTACATCCAATATTACCAGACCCAAGCGGGTAACAGGTTACTGGGATTCTCTGGATCCCCTGTAATGTATGGTGGGGGTATTGGAGGTATATTTTGGGGGTTCTTAAGAAGAGCTTTACCTCTCCTGAAAAAAGGCTTTGACATTACAAAACCACATATCAAATCCGCTGCTAAAAATATTATAAAAGATGTGATCACTGGGGCTATATCAAGTGCGGATTGTGGCGGGCGAGAAAAGCAGGAGGGGGCGGGCTTGCTGGTAATGAGAAAGACAAAATGCAAGACACCACCAGGGTCATGTGAGTGCCCACCAGTCAAAAAGGCAAGGAGCACTATTTAAACAGCATTTTCTAAACATTGTCAGAAGAAGAACAAGACTAAAACAAGCAAAAAGAAGAAGAGAGACATTTTTCAAAAGAAGATGACTTTCATACACAGAATGTCTGGAGAGTGTGTCAAATCTGAACTGGACCTGTTTTACAGTGCCTTTCACTCAAACGAGTGTAGATAAAAGCATAGACATCAAATTACTAGACGCCACATGACCAGCAGCATCGTACGTCAACGTCGCCGCCATATTGTGAGTGGCAGTGCTGTGAAGTGAAGTAATGGATAAAGATGCCTCATGCATGTGCTGCTTGGTATTGTACAAACTGCTGTACGCTCCAAACCAGATCACAGAGATTACATTTCATAGGTAAGGCTGAACAATTGTTTTGGTTATATTGGCCATTAGAAAATCCCATTTTATAATCTTAACTTTAGCTACGCCAGGCTAAGCTAGCAAAGCTATGCATTTATGTGCTCAAGTGAGCCTCCAAACAACGTTTTGGCTAAATATATTTAGTCACTAACTATGTAGATTGTTGTTAGCTGTTAACATTTCTCAAACTCTGAAGGTTTCCCAATGAAATCCACCTCAGGAAGCAGTGGGAGGTCAGGTAGCCCTTAGACGGGATTTTGAGAAAGCTGTCCTGTGATGTTTGTCGTGATAGTTTGGTAACAGATGCTGTACTGGCATCATATGATCAACGCTACCACTCGCCGACATTAAAAAACAAAGTAGGTTTGATAATTCCTTCAGAGGGTACAGTCAAGGTGGTGAAAGTAGCTGAGCATGTTATCTGACAGTCGACATTAGGACAAGCTGTCAGTGAATCTTTGATCAATCAGTTTGTTCAGGCTGAGATTGGTTCAGATGATGTGTTTTTTCTCAAGGAGAACATTGAGGAAACACAGTTTGAAATTGACAGCCATCATTTTATGCTCATGTCTTTAGTTGGTTCTGTCATCCACAAACTAAGGCTGCACCATATTGACAGACTGAATACTCTGAAATTACAGGATCTGAGTGAGCGAGAGGAGTGTAAGTATGGAGGAGATTAGTGAGGTAGCGGGGAGCTGTAAATGTTAAGAGCAGTATTTAGTATTGTATTCTGTAGATAACAGGGCGCCAGTGAAGTTGAGAGAGAATCGGTGTAATATGTTCAGTGGATTTAGAACAGCAGGTTATTATCCTGGCAGCAGAATTTTGAAGAAGTTGTAAGCGATGGATACGTTTTTGTGGAATGCCAGATAGAATAGCATTTCAGTAATCTATATGTTGTGGTGACTCAGCATTAAACAATACTTCAGTACTGTGTTGCGTAAGAACAGGACGAAGTCTAGAAATGTTTCGGAGATGGAAGAAGGCATTCCGAGAAATGTTACTTATATGGGAGGAATTATTTAATAATAATAATAATAATAATAATAATAATAATAATAATTATTATTATTATTATTTAATAATTGCCATTATTAGTGTATGGATATAAATAACTGCATTTAAACGGTTCGCCAAAATCTGTTGTATGTAAACAATACCGTTTTAAATTTTATTGTTTTTTCATCAGAAAACCCGGTTTCCACATATACCTGTATTAGTTTAAATGGCACTTTTGCCACTCGCAATATGGCGGATGCGGTGACGTATCGTGTCGACTGGGCAACACAGCGAATGCGCCGTCTATCTATATATGTCTATGATTGGGCTCGCTTAACAGTCACGTGATCCAGTGTCGGCCGCAGGATGACGTCATCCAACGAGACAGCTACTGTAGCGACGCTGCCATTGTCTCACTTTGTGAAACATTACGGACGCAAGACTGTTGCTGAGTGAACGAGTTCAGAAACAATCTCATCGCCAATAGGCAGTCAGTAAGTGCTCTGTATTTTGAGAATCGCCGCGCGGTGCGTTCGTTAACCCCCCGCTGAACTTTGCTTGACTGAATCCTCCTGTGGCCACCCGCGTGCTGTTTCTGTTCATTGGTATCTGCGGTTCACGTAACGTGACTGACTCCTAAATTTTAAATCGTAGCACCCAGTCACACCGCTGGCGCCTATTCATTCCTTTCCATGTGTTCCTTTTGTCGAGTCCTTCTCGAATCGTAGACATCGAGGAGACGGCCATTCCACACGTACGGCGCTTTGATTTCTGCCTTTGTTTCTCTTTTGTCCCACCGTTGTGTCCAGTTCAAAGACAGTCGCGGAGGTGGTGACCGGCCGGCCATTAAAAGAATAGTGAGTAGTCAGATTAGTAAAAGTGAAAAACGAATTGTAGTCCATGACCGTGGAGAAGAGTCTTAGAGAATACAAGCTGAGAACAACAGTATCTGTATTTACACACACGGCCTCAAACCTGCTTGACCCAATGCCGATATTTACATGCATTGCTTTAATAGACACTTAAATGTGTGTCTTTTTTTCCCATTTAACTTGTATCAAATATGACAAACTCCCATGTTTCAGTGCTAAAGCCAAACCAGTAATGTCTGTTAGTGAGTATTAGACAAGTTAATAAAGATTTGTGGTTTCTTTACTGCCTTACAGTTCTGTCAGAATGAATTTGAATCTCAGCCTGTTTTTTAAGTCTCTATGCAGTGTCCATGTCTACTCTTTTATTCTAAATTTCTTTATTTTTCTAAAGATGCTCAGGTTTAGTGGCCTGGCAAATCTAACTTGTCTTTGTGTGGTTGTGGACTTGAATGTGAGTGTACCCTATGATGGTCTATAGCTGGCTCCTGCCCTGTACAGGTACTCTGGTTTTCTTCCTATACCCCAATAACTTCTGTTTGTGTTTGTTTTGCACTGGACCACGGTGGTGAAGTGGAAGTTAAGGTCCATTTGGCTACTTATACATGTGACTTTATCAGACAGACCCAACCAGGCTATGTGGGTGACAGTATGTGCCACTCTTAGGTGAACACCACTGTCAGGACTGGAGTCCTTCTTCTGGCCAAGATCCACTTTCATTTAATTAGTATATTCATTAATGTCAGTAATGAGCCGCTTTTACTCTGGACCCCCCCCCCCCCTTTAGGGTTACCCATAACAAACTGGTCCGTCATGGTGGACCGTTAAGAAAGACTGAGGCACACAAGGCCTCCACAGTGCCAATCTCACAATACTGGGTGGTGCTGCTGTTTAATAGGAATTTATTAATGTGTTAAATACTAAAATATTTGTGATGTGTGCAGAGTGTACTTAAACAAGATGAAGCTGATAAACTTGAAACTTGTTTCAAAGTTGTTGAAAATGACAGTTTGTTTTGAAGAATGTTTTTGTCCAGGAGCATGTCAGATTTGCCAACCACAGTCGCTGATCTCATCACCTGACCACATTAATTTAAACAATTGTCACATTTAGCGATTGTGTGCCGACCATTCAGCAGAGTTGTGCTCAGCCCTGTTTCTAACAGCCAATAGCATGCTGTTGATGACGCCTGCAGTGTACAAAGGGTTAACAGCTGTAGCTCTTCAGCAGCATCTTCACCCTTTATTTTATTTTTATTTTTTCCCCTTTTGTTTTGCTATCTGAAACACAAACCAGAAAGAGGAGCATCTCTTATTTTTGTTAGGTTCAAATCCTGCAGTTTCTTATTCCTCTTCACTTAACTCTATGCCTTCTACTTCAGAGAAACATTCACTGGTTGTCAGCTCTCCTGCACACACAGTCTGCTCCTAAGACTGAAAACAAAATCCATCAATCCATCCATTTTCCAACCCGCTGAATCTGAACACAGGGTCACGGGGGTCTGCTGGAGCCAACCCCAGCCAACACAGGGCACAAGGCAGGAACCAATCCCGGGCAGAGTGCCAACCCACCGCAGGACACACACCCACACACCAAGCACACACTAGGGCCAATTTAGAATCGCCAGTCCACTTAACCTGCATGTCTTTGGACTGTGGGAGGAAACCCACGCAGACACGGGGAGAACATGCAATCTCCACGCAGGGAGGACCTGGGAAGTGAACCTGGGTCTCCTAACAGCAATTTATCTTAGCAAGTCGCAGGCTACTTGAAGTCAGACTTTGGGTGTCTCACATTAGGCAGCCATCTTTGCAGGGACACACCGCCAACTGCCTCCATCTTACTAATTATTTCAATGAAGGTTGTGAGTTAAATAATTGTTTTGGATTTTGTAAGCTTGGGACAGTTTCACATTCGAGAAGTTGATCAGCGATTTTAAGTTCCTTCCTCATATGCCTCTGTTTTATAACGTAATCCTGAGGCCTAACTTGTATAAACCTTCCTTAAAATTAACTATTAACAAAATTCCGGGACCCTAACAGTATTGAATGTTCAATCAAAGTAGTGAATATTGTTGCCACACAACTGTGCAAGATGACCTCCTTCTTCTTCTAGCCTGTTGGACCTCCTTTCATTCCCAAACTCATTTTACAGCTAATGTGACATGAAAAGTGATGAGTTACTGTCTGATTGCTATGAATTGTCTGACTTGACATCAGCTTTAACTAACAGGATGTTATAAAAATCATATACATACATACAGACATACATACAGTTTATTTTTTGTATAGCCCAAAATCACACAGGAAGTGCCGCAATGGGCTTTAACAGGCCCTGCCTCTTGACAGCCCCCCAGCCTTGACTCTCTAAGAAGACAAGGAAAAACTCCCAAAAAAACCTAGTAGGGAAAAATGGAAGAAACCTTGGGAAAGGCAGTTCAAAGAGAGACCCCTTTCCAGGTAGATTGGGCGTGCAGTGGGTGTCAAAAGAAGGGGGTCAATACAATACAATACAGTACAGTACACAGAACAATTTCTCAGTATAGTAAGAAATAAAAAATATAAATTTTAGAAGTACAGAGCAGAATTTAACAGTAGATGATATATCCCATAATAAGATTTGGATTTGTATAGAGTCCTGGAGACCTCATCCTTCAAGCTGCCTCCCCCATTTGGCCATTCCACGGCTGAAACAGTGCTGGGCCAGCCAATCCGATGAAAGGACCCCTCTTTCCCACGATTCCTGCGATCCTCCATCTGGGATGACTTTTCCTTAGGCAGGCAAAACAACTTGGCAGGTGGGCCGTGGCACCAAGTGCCACATTTGAGTACCGAGAAGAAAAACAGAATAAGTGAGGGTTAGTATACAATTATAACTGTCATGTTACTTATGTTTAAGTGCTAATGACTAACAACAGAGATGCAGTCTGTACAGTTAATCAGCAGCTCTAGTCAGGATATGCTAAACTGAAGTAGTGAGTCTTCAGCCGGGATTTAAAAGCTGAGACCGAAGGGGCATCTCTTATAGTAGCAGGCAGACCATTCCACAGTTTAGGGGCCCTGTAACTAAAAGCTCGACCCCCCACTGTTATTTTATTAATCCTTGGAATCATAAGCAGACCGGCATCTTGAGATCTTAATGTGCGCTCTAGTTTGTAAGTCATGATAAGTTCAGACAAGTAAGCCGGACCTCGACCATTTAATGCTTTATATGTTAAAAGAAGGATTTTGAAATCTGCCCTAAACTTAACCGGGAGCCAGTGTAAGGATTTAAGAACTGGAGTTATGTGTTCGTATTTTCTTGTTCTTGTAATAATTCTCGCAGCCGCATTTTGGATTAACTGGAGGCTGTATAAAGAACAGTTTGAACATCCAGTGAACACCGCATTGCAGTAGTCAATCCTACTAGAGATAAATGCATGAATTAGTTTCTCAGAATCCTGTTTATTTAAAAAGCGCCTTAATTTCCTAACATTTTTAAGATGGAAGAAACATGTTTTGGACAACTTTGTAATATGCGCTTTAAATGACATGCTAGAGTCAAAGATAACTCCTAGATTGCGGGCTGATTCAGTAAAATTGACTGGGATTCCCATTGAGTTAAATGATGACAAAATATTATTGTGATCAGCATCATTCCCTCCAACAATTAACATCTCTGTTTTATCTGTATTTAAAGACAAGTAGTTCTTATTCATCCACTCCTTTAATTCACTAACACAACTAATTAAAGACAACATTGGAGAAACTTCATTTGATTTAAATGAAAGGTATAACTGGGTGTCATCTGCATACGAGTGAAAATTAACATTATGTTTCCTAATGAGAGATCCCAGTGGAAGCATGTAAAGTGAAAACAGTAAAGGTCCCAGTACTGAGCCCTGCGGGACACCATATTGAACTTCTGTGTATAATGATGGAGTACTGTCAGCACTTTTCTGTACATATTGGAATCGATTTAATAAGTAAGAACTAAACCAAGCGAGAACAGTGCCTGTAAGCCCAACATCATTTTCTAGCCTGTGCAGTAAAATCGAATGGTCGATGGTGTCAAATGCTGCACTTAAGTCCAACAACATAATTACAGTTGAGTTTCCTTCATCAGAGGATATCAGAATGTCATTTACAACCCGTGTTAGTGCCGTTTCTGTACTATGACCAGTGCGAAAACCAGACTGGAATTTCTCAAATAAATTGTAATGCGTAAGGTGTGTCTGAAGCTGACTGGCGACTACTTTTTCTAGTATTTTAGAGAGAAACGGTAAATTTGAAATAGGCCTATAATTATTTAGTATATGTGGGTCAAGGTCTGACTTTTTAAGTAATGGTCTAATGACTGACACTTTTAGTGCATCTGGTACTGTGCCATGCAATAATGAACTATTGATAATGTTTAGGATAGGCGCTGCAAGAACATCCATTGCACTTTTTACTAGTTTTGTTGGCACTGGATCTAGGGAACAAGTAGTGGGCTTCATTTTAGAAATTAAACTTAAGACTTCCTGCTCAGTTACAGGATTAAAATTGCTAAAGTGCTGAGTGCAATGTGAGAAAAGGGTCTGCTAAGCTAGTATTTGGTTTATACTGTGATGCTGAGATCTGGGATATTATATTTTTAATTTTCTCATTGAAGAACTTCATAAAGTCTGTACTGCTAATGTCTGTTGGTATTTTGCACTGTTGATCTGAATTTCCATTTGTTAATTTAGCCACTGTTCTAAACAGTGCCCGAGGATTTTTATTATTGCTATCTATTAATATAGAATAATATTCTGACCGAGCTTTAAAGAGGGCTTTTTTATATTTATTAACACTCTCTGTCCATGCAATTTGAAAGACCTGTAGCTTTGTTGTTCTCCATCTGCGTTCCAGTTTTTGACACTCTAATTTAAGAGCTCGAGTGTTTTCATTAAACCAGGGAGAGTTTCTATGTGCTTTAATGACTTTTGTTTAAGGGGAGCCACTGCATCCAGAGCATCTCTCAAGGTCACATTATAATGTGATGTTAGCTCATCTAAATTGTTTTCCACGTTTACATTTGATGTTAACTTATCTAAATGGTTTTCCACAATTACACTCGACTTACTCAAAGTATCTACAAATTTTGAAACAGAATTACAATCTAGATGTCGCACTGTCTTTGTTTTAATCTGTGAGTGTGTTGGCAAGGGCAGGACCAAATCAAATGTAATTAAGTAGTGATCAGAAATAACTTCATTTAATGGAGTAATAATTAAATTTTGAATTTCAACTTTGTAAGTTATAATAAAATCTAATGTGTGGTTATGATTATGAGTTGGACCTTTGACATTCTGACAAAATCCTACTGAATTTAACAAATAAGTAAAACATTTGCTAAAAGTGTCAGTTTCCACATCAATGTGTACATTAAAATCTCCCATCAGTACTACATGATCATAATTTATAGCCAAATCAGATAAAAGGTTGCTATATTCAGACATGAACAATGAATACGGCCGTGGTGGTCTGTAGACTAGCACTATAATTGTGTTGGAATCTGTTTTAATATTTAAAATGAATGCTTCAAAGGATGTAAAGTTGCCTAAATTTTTAGAAGTGATTTGCATTTTGTTACAATGAATTATTCCAAGGCGGCCTCCTCGACCAGAATCTCTAGACTTATGAAGGAACGAGTAGCCATCTGTTGACACCTCAGCTAGGGGGACAGTGTCAGACTAAATGAGCTTTTTAAAAAGTCATTAGCTTAGGGTTCACTTACTGTTTCCAACCTTTAGTGTCACAGTTTGAATGATTTATTCAAGATGGTCAACAATTCTCTGAAAATCTGAGTATCTTTAGTTCTAGGAGACTGTGTTTGTTCATTATTGGGACTGACATGAAGATACGACCATGTTTGATATGGGAATTAGACATAAATAGAGATCATTACTTGGGGTTCACATTCTTTTACTTTGACTGTATAAAAGCTTTACAAGCTATAAAAACCTGGACATGGACACAAATAGATGAACACACACAGGCTCAGTCCACAATAGAAATAAAATCCTGCAGCACTTCTTTATATTCCCTGCTTTGTGCCCCAATAAGTACAAGTTATCACCAATATACTAACAACCCAATTGTGCTCCACTCACTCAGAATATGGAGCCAATGTAGGAAGTACTTTAAGACAGAGACGCTTTTATCTGTCACACCTCTGCATGATGACCACCTTTTTCCACCCTCTTAACTATACGCAATTTTTAATGTCTGGAAAACATCTGGGATTAAATCACTTAGAGATCTGTACATAGACAACATCTTTGCATCCTACAAACAATTACACTCCAAATTTATCTTTTCAGTAACACATTTCTTCCACTATCTTCAAATTAGAAACTTTGTTAAACAGAACCTGCCTGATTTTCCTCATCTTGCACCCTCCTCTATGCTGGAAAAAATATTACTCAGTTTTGAGGACTCAAGACAGCATTCCTGCAATATATAAAATTATTTTACAGTTCCTCTCTTTCAAAGATCCCAGAGCACAGTGGGAAAAAGATCTCTCACTCAACATCTCAGAAAAGGAGTGAAAATTAGCAATGCAGAGAATTCACTCAAGCTCCATATGCACAAAGCATACAATTATTCAACTCCAAATTATATATCGAGCTCATCTGCCTCACTTGTCCAAAATGTTTCCAGGGCGAGATCCAACCTGTGAACACTGCAATCAAGTCCCAGCCTCACTGGTCACATGTTTTGGGCCGTCACCAAACTAACATCATTCTGAACCAAAATCTTTAAATGCCTCTCAGACAGCCTTGGTGTCCCAATCCCTCCTAACCCACTAACAGCTGTGTCTGGTGGGCTCACAGAGGGGCTTAAAGGACAAACTGTGATTACCTTCACTTCACTATCGGCACACAGACTTATCTTACTCAACTGGAAGAATCCTAACTCTCCTCTTTTAAGTCAGCGGGTAACTGATGTTTTTATATAATTTGAAACTGCAAAAAATCAAATTCTCACGTAGAGGATCTGTGCAGAACTTCTTCAAAACCTGGCAGATCTCATCAATAACATTTTAGAGTAAGCTCTTAAAGCACCGAGGAAGCAGATTCTCGCCCCATTTTGTTTTTCTTCTCTGTTCATCTTTATTCACTTATTAATTCATCTATTTACTTATTTTTACTAGCTTTAAGTTTTACTCTGCTGGCTTAGCTCACTTTCTCAGGGGTGGGGGTTTGATTTATTTTCAATCTTATTTTTATAAAAATTGATTTATTTGTATGGAATGTTGTGTGATTTCCATAAAATCAATCATATAAAAAACATATAATGGTGCAATCAACTTTAAAGTGTCCCTGAGGGCCAGAGAAACGTCTGCCAACTAAATAGAACCAACTATTGTGGCCAACAAAGTGGCCTGAACTGTGTGGCAGCTGTGCCAACCACCTCTGTGCGATCAAAGAAGAGAGAACACAGTCAGAGATGCACAATCATACATTTCATCGAAACAAAGCAGAAATGCCAAAATCCTAGTCAGAAAAAATATGTAGATATCTGTTAAAGGCAGAAAATTCAAAGTGGCGTATCGTGATTCAAGACGCTGGCTCGTTCTGTTATTTGTAGTCGTGCTGAAGGCTCTCCAGACTCTCTGGGCTGAAGCTTTGCACTTTTTCTTCTATCAATAAGATAGAAATGTTTTGTAAATAGTAGCAAACTTTTCTTTATTTTTATTATTCCATAGACCCTCCTGTGTTTGCCTTTCAGGCTCTTTCAAGATTTCTTTTCACTCTCGCCATGCCACATGGTTAATTATTACGCATACAGCGGGCATGTGCATCCTTCTCTTATTCTGACGTGGAACTCGGAGATCGACCTGCACATTTGGCTCCAAGCACAGATGACTCGTCCCACAGAGTCTGTAATTGAAATGGTCAGCACTGAATACCCGGGGGGCCGCCACGTCAATGTTGGTCTTTACAGCTCCAGAGGCAAATACACAATTTGAAAGATTCCAGGATAATCTCCGAGAATACATACGTGTGCTCTTAGCCGTTATACACCATAAATTTGAAATTCTGTTATTTATGTTCCTGTGTATAATTTTGAGTTTGTTCATAAATTGTTAATTACTACACACCACGTCTGATCTGTGACTCCACTATCAAGTGTTTTAATGTTGAAGCCATACATTTCCTTTTTTCTCCTTTGTGCTCATGCCTGAGGTTCACAGTTTGAATATTCATATTTGTTGAGTATTCTTTTAATATTTAGGCTTTGTAACACACAGTAAGTTAAGCTGCCTGCTCTCTGAAGTTTTATTCCCAAACACACAGTAAGTAATGGCGCTCAGCCTCCGAGGTCTCATGTAAATGTTATTCATGTAACACACGCTAAGAAGGTGACTTGGCCCCTGAGGTTTCCCTATAAAACATGCGCTAGTTAAACAGCTCTTAGCCTCGGAGGTCACAGCTCCACTTTCTAAGGGTTTATAACAACTCAGATATTACAATAACTTACAATCAATTCATAATGTACAGCTAATGTAATCTTTAAACATCAATAATAAAAACTGGAGTCTGATTAAGAGATCCAGAGCCTTTTTCCATCATTTGATAAGATGTATGACAAGTGTAATTTAAAGCTGGTGAAATTTAACATTTAAAATAATAGGCTTACATGCATAATTAATAAATATATAAAATAATAGCCAGCTAAGAAGGTCTTGAGTTTTTTGGTGACCCTGATGTGATTATATCTCCAAAATCAAAATGAATCAGCATGACGTGTTCTTCAAGGACTTGAGTTTCTGAAACATTTTAGTCTCATTTTTATCACTTTAGAGTTTTTTTAAATTTTCAAGTAGATAATTTCAATCGACATAAAATTAGCAAAATGGCACTGAAGCCCTTGCTGAAGAAGATGAGGAGTATGGTGTGTTCCTAGCTGTTACTAATCCATGGCAGAGGCAAACCACCAATACGTCTTCCGGTCCAGAGCCTCACTGTTGCATTTCAGTCAGCTGGGTTAATAACAAGTGTTAATGGTGGGCACATAACTGAACCCACAGCTAGACGAGGTGTACTGGCATATCAAGGCTGTGGGCCTGGTTAGAACGTGATCTAAAATGGCAAGATATAATAATACCACCATAACATACATTGTCTGTGCTTAAAATGGTGTCTGGGACCGGAGGTGACCTTCATGAGATCAGCGGTCAGTTAACGTTTCATGAATGTATGTCCTGTGCCAAAGTTGCTGGTCCTTTCAGTGGGCAACTGGTGTTAAAGCAAAACAAAATTCAACTGAAAATTAGTGTAAGACTTGCAATAGAGAGGAGCACATCAGTGAGGAGTGTTTTAAATTAAAAAAGCTAGAAGGTCATTCCAAAAAGCCTGGTTATGATCAGAGACTCCAAAGTCTTACTGTCTACCACACTACTTGGTCACTTATTCCAAGTGTCTGTGCTTCTCTGTTTAAAGAAAAACCTCCTAATGTTTGTGTGAAATTTCCCCTTCACAAGTTTCCAACTGTGTCCCCGTGTTCTTGTTGAACTCATTTTAAAGTCACCATCTTGATCCACTGGACTAATTCCCTTCATAATTTTAAACACTTCAATCAGGTCTACTCTTAATTTTCTTTTTCTTTATCTGTAAAGGCTCAGCTCTTTTAATCTTACCCCAAAACTCATTCCCTGTAGCCCCTAATTCAGCCTAGTCGCTCTTCTCAGGACCTTTCCTAGTGCTGCTACGTCCATTTTGTATCTTTGAGACTAAAACTGCACACCATACTCTAGATGAGGTCTCACCAGTGTGTTATAAAGACTGAGCAGAACCTCCTGTGACTTGTACTCCACACATCAAGGCGCTATATAACCTGACATTCTGTTAGACTTCTTAATGGCTTCTGAACACCGTCTGGAAGTCAACAGCTTAGAGTCCACTACGACTCCTAAATCCTCCTAAGGTGGACTCTCGATTGTCAGACCTCCCATTGTGTATTCAAACCTCACATTTTCACTTCCTGTGTGTAATTCTTTACATTTACTGACATTAAATTTCATCTGCCACAAGTCTGTGTGCTGTCCACGTCTCCAAGAATTGAATTCTTCTCCAGCTCTTGTTGTGAGTAAATTCTGAGATCTGATTGATGTTTCTTCTCAGAGGTACAGGAGGAAGTGAATTTGACACAACAGCTGATGCAGCAGCACTGCAGACACAAAGGGAGCCATAAAGCAGTTTGAGGGTTCCTCCTGTTTCTGTTTGACTTTTAGCCCTTTGGCCTCATTGCAGCACATGAAAAAAAAGAGTAAAGTAACATGGACTTTGAATGGCAGTGTTGGATGAAAACTACATGGATAAGTGAAGAAGAGAGACAATGAATATGTGGGCAAAAGAGTGATGGGCATGACAAAGAGGAAGAGGGGGGAGGCTGAAGTGGATAAGGGAGAGGAAGATCTGAAGGGTCTAACAGGGTAAGGGGTGTAGGACTGAGCTGTGTGGAGAAGGTCCATCAGACACACACTGACCCCACAGAGAAATGCGGAGCGATGAAGAGGAAGAAGTCATTTTGGATGAAGGTTGTACCGATCCTCCAATATTCTGCAAAATCATTTGGATCAGGTCTGCAGCTACTGACTGCTGAAGATTTCTTATAATAATGGAGTCCTACAAAACACTACCCTGACAACAACAGGACATCTTAATTATAACAGGCAGTTAAATGTGGCAACAACATTGAGACCACAACACAAAATACAAAATCAACACATGCAAGATGAGCACAACACAACATTAACACAAACCACATTTACTGTCAATAAAATATAAATTCTGATGTGACAAAAGTTCAATCAGTGACCAGATGAACCCCAGTTAAAAGTAACATGAGAGATGGAGAAGCTTCACAGACAGAAAACACAGTTGAACTCCTACCACCTTTTCCAAAGCAGCCTGAGGATAATCCTTCCTAATGTATCTTTCACAAAGGGTTAAACAATCCCCCTCAAGACAGTGAGGCACAGGTCTGCCCCCCGGTAAGTGGTACCTTTCTAGACAAAAACATTTTTTGTTCCAAGGCAATTACTGATGTCCTCTACATCTGAATATCCTTCATCTCTTTGGAGATTTGTGTTCTTTAAGCCTCTTCCTGCCTGTCCATTTGTCCAGTCCTCAGTAGATGTGCTCCCTTAAAGGCGCAGTTCCCATCTCCACTTCTGAGAAAGTCAAAACAAGGAGATAAACAATAATGAGAGACAACAACACTAATGTGGCACCACTGCAAGGTTACTGAAGTCAGTAAAACGTATTTACACGATGTCGAGTACACCAGTTCTTAGTTACACACAAGTGTGCTCACCTCCCATTACACCTCTGAAAACAAGAACAGAAGAAATCTGACAAGCGAGAGGAGACCCTCAAACCTGTTTGTTTAGCTAAGCTGTCCCAAAATGTCAATCAGATCCTTCTTAAAGGTTCTCAAGGATTCCATTTCAACTCCATCAACTCTGATCTAAATGATAATAACAATAATACATACTAATAAACAGCCATATTAAAACACTATTTTTTCTACATTTATTTTTAAAACACTTTTATTCATACTGTGAGCCATGTGTGATTTTTTTAATAGTTGACTTTTTCTAAAGACTGGACGTTTTCTGACCTGTCTAACCAGCCCGGGTGTTTCAGCTACAGAACCAGAGGTCCTGTCGTGCATTGTTGGAAAATCACGTGATACAGGCGGACGAAGCTGTTTACGGCTGGTTTGAAGCGCATTGGCATCATTTTTAATCACTTGAAATAAAGCCCGAACACCCAAGTTCGGAAAAATCGACCCAGGCACGTTAATGTCGGCCATAGCGTTAAAGAATAAATCCCAACCTTTTGGTTTTCCACTCTTGTTTAGCGTCCCTGTTTGCGTGGTGAACTTGATCAGATCAACCATATTTGTGCCAATAACAGGTGTGCCTTTATGTAAAAATTCTCCTCTTTCATTCCAGGACGTTGTGGTCGAGTTTTGTGTCATTTTCTGAATTAGCATTTCCGTATTTTTACGGTGTCTCTGAGAGACGGCATCCAAAACGTCTCGTATGACAATATCAACCCTGTCTGTGGTCGGTTGCAACGAGGGGGTCTGGTGTGGCGCTTCAGTTTCTGGTAGGATGAGAGTCAATGTAGACTTCTGTGATTCCCGTTGTCTCAATAGACTCAGATATCGCTGCAATGTATGAAAGTACAGTTCCACTTTTTCATGCGGTGATAGGGCGCTATTTTGTAAAATACTCCTCATCTCATAGTCAAGCGTTTGCATTGTGTTTTTTGTCATATCTGTTTCTTCACCGGCATATGTTTTGATCTGCTCCAGTTGTTTTTCTGGTACAAGGTACATTTTCTCAGCGTGCTCCATTTTACCGATTTGCAATTAGACCGGTGAGTAAAGGAATCGCTATGCCAAGTAGTTGGCCGATAAATCCACCAGACTGATTTATAATACATGTCTTTCGTTTAATGGCAACTTTTTTATTGCTCAGATTTTTTATAATAATGCGTTTCTTTTTAAGAATGCCGATCTGTCTGGAATTTAATGGTAAGCTACCCTTAATTGCATTGAGTGCAATTTCACAAATAGCCAGAATTAAATCATCAGAAGCTGCACACAAAATGGACTTTCTCTGCTTTGGTTTTGCCTTTATAAGCAATCGCATGAGTTGTAAATTTCGTTTAATCCTGGAGGACATGGTGTTCGGGATGATGTCTTTTATAAAATGACACCAGGTCGATAAAATCACATTTTTTATCCTTTGGGTTTTTAAACACGTAAGCCACCGGGCGCTGCGACGGGTATATGGATGCTCTGAGATGAAAGTCGTCTGGTGTGTTAGTATTTAAATCTACCAGAAGAAAGCCAAAGGCTGACTTAGTGGCATCGTCATAAGCTTCGAGGAAGTAGCGCCACCTTGTGGGGTACATCTGACGGGCCAATATTGATATCTGTTACCTGTCTCTGGGGTTCTTAAACAAAACAATGTATTTTGTATTTAAAGCTATAGTACGGCTCTGTTTACTGGCAAAAAAGATTCTGCACAATAAAGATTACGCTCAGATTTCTATGATGAACATACTTTGTGAATGTCAATTCCAACTCATTACTTTTACAGGCAGATCGCATGAGATCGTCGACGACCACCAAGTTTATCTTAGCACGGGGCAACAACGTGTCGTCATTTAGAGAGTCCGGGAGACCTTCGATAAATTTTATACATCTGAATTTATTCATCAATTCTGTAGAGAGGTTGCCAAACGGAATAACAATACAGGATATTTTCCGGTTGGCGAGACATCATCTTCGTCCCGGATTATAACAATGTTTTCACAAAAAAAGATTTCCCACAGTTGCTCGGCCCGCTTAAGATACAGGAAAATGGGTGTTGTAAACGAATGTCCATTATTATTTTATTATTATTATTTTTTGCTCAGAATCAATAGCCAAAAGGTAATGACGTAAAATGTTTAGTTACTACACGCTTGTCATAGACAACTTGTTGTGTTTTTTTATTTTTCTGGTTTCTATATGCCAGTTGCGTTTCACTCTGACAATGCTAATATCCATCCATCCATTTTCCAACCCGCTGAATCCGAACACAGGGTCACGGGGGTCTGCTGGAGCCAACACAGGGCACAAGGCAGGGAACCAACCCACCGCAGCAATGCCAATATCTTCGATTTTAATATTTTTATGTTGTGAACAAACATTTATATTTTCAGCATAGTCAAAGACCAGTTCTTTTAAGCTTTCAAAATTCACCTTTTCACAGTTCTTAACATTTAATGTTATACCTTTAATTTTTAGACAGGTTTCACCGTTTGATAACTTGTAAGCATAACTTTTCGGCCCACTGCTTACAAATTCTGTGATGTATTCATTTGTTGGTAATTCGCTCGTCAATTCTCCTAAATAGTAACCGGTTTCTGGGTCCCACTCGTTTGCTCTGGAAATATAAAGAATTGAATCCGTGTCATAGTATAGTATTCTTTCGTTCAGTTTGTTTAAAAGATTATACAATTCTAATCTTGCATAAGCTGTAGTAAAACTCGCAATAAATATGTTAACATTGGACGGTGTGCTGTATCGATCTTTATCATATGTCCAAGTCACACGCGCACATTCATCATCAATAAAATCACAAGTAGACACCTCATAGTTTGGGGCGAATTACAATTCAAACAGTTTCTCTCGATCCGTAACTACAGATGTCCGTGGCAAATTAGGTCTTTGTGCAAACTTACCTCATAAGGAATTTAAAAAAAGTTTTGCAATTTGTCTTCGGGCCGGATTTGTTTTAATCAGGTGCTCGCTTAATAAACACCTTCCTCTTCATAAAACATGGACACATACTGTTTACACTGTTTTGAGTTTAGACAGCTCTCAGGATAACCCGAAGATTCTTGCTTAGCTTTTAAATGGACATTAATATACTCTGAAACAAGTTCAGTAGAGCTTTGTTCAAAGTGCCATATCTCATAAATGCTTTCAATTCTGTAACCCTGCTGTACGGCTGCAAACAATCCCGGTGTTGTCCAGCATTAGGTAATCGCTCTTTCCTCGTGTGTGTGTGCAGGGGCTCTGCTGTTGTGACGCAGCACAAATGTGACAAAGCGTAAAAAATAATTTTTTGTTTATTTTGCATGGCAAAACAGGGAATAGAAGATTTCTGGGTGGATACACCGTCACCCAGGCTAATCCGAAATACGCTTCTAATGGTCCAAAGTCCTTATAAATAATTTTTGGATGACCGATTGGATATCTTTTGGTTTTATTCACATATGGATATAAACTCGTAAAATCATAGTAATGGATTTTTTCACCAGCGCACACCTTGTAATATAAACGTGCTGCATTTGTTCGGCCGCCAAAGAGAGACTCCCGAGGGTTCAAAGCCTCAGGTAGGCGAACGGTTTTCAGGAAATTCTGCACATGGCTGTTTTCACAAACCATTCACCGCCAATTATGTTCCTCGAACCGCCACCTTATCGTGGTGGAGGGGTTTGCGTGTCCCAATGATCCTAGGAGCTCTGTTGTCCGTGGCTTTATGCCCCTGGTAGGGCCACCCAAGGCAAACTGGTCCTAGGTGAGTGATGAGACAAAGTGCGGTTATACAAAACCTCCTATGATGAATACAAACTTTGGACGGCGTTTTCCCTCGACCGGATGCGGGTCACCAGGGCCCCCCTCTGGAGCCAGGCCTGGAGGTGGGGCTCGATGGCGAGCGCCTGGTGGTCGGGCTTACACCCATGGAGCTCGGCCGGGAACAGCCCAAAGAGGCAACGTGGGTCCCCCTTCCCATGGGCTCACCACCTATGAGAGGGTCAAAGGAGGTTGGGTGCAGTGTGAGTTGGGTGGTGGCCGAAGGCGGGGACCTTGGCGGTCCGATCCTCGGCTACAGAAGCTGGCTCTTGGGACGTGGAATGTCACCTCTCTGAAGGGGAAGGAGCCTGAGCTAGTGCGTGAGGTTGAGAGGTTCCAGCTAGATATAGTCAGGCTCACCTCGACGCACAGCTTGGACTCTGGAACCAATCTCCTTGAGAGCGGGTGTGGGTATACTTATTGCCCCCCGACTTGGAGCCTGTACATTGGGGTTTACCCCTGTGGACGAGACGGTAGCCTCCCTTCGCCTTCGGGTGGGGGGACGGGTCCTAACTGTTGTTTGTGCGTATGCACCGAACAGCAGTTCGGAGTACCCACCCTTTTTGGAGTCCTGGAGGGGGTGCTAGAGGGCATACCTTCTGGGACTCCCTCGTTCTGCTGGGAGACTTCAATGCTCACGTGGGCAATGACAGTGAGACCTGGAAGGGCGTGATTGGGAGGAATGGCCCCCCTGATCTGAACCCGAGTGGTGTTTTGTTATTGGACTTCTGTGCTCGTCACGGATTGTCCATAACAAACACCATGTTCAAGCATAGGGGTGTTCATATGTGCACTTGGCACCAGGACACCCTAGGCCTCAGTTGATGATTGACTTTGTGGTCGTGTCGTCGGACTTGCGGCCACATGTCTTGGACACTCGGGTGAAGAGAGGGGCGGAGCTGTCAACTGATCACCACCTGGTGGTGAGTTGGCTTCGATGGTGGGGGAGGATGCTGGTCAGGCCTGGTAGGCCCAAACGTGTTGTGAGGATCTGCTGGGAACGTCTGGCAGAGCCCCCTGTCAGAAGTAGCTTCAACTCCCACCTCCAGCAGAACTTCAACCACATCCCAAGGGAGGTGTGGGACATTGAGTCCGAATGGGCCATGTTCCGTGCCTCTATTGTTGAGGCGGCTGGCCGGAGCTGTGGCCATAAGGTGGTCGGTGCCTGTCGTGGCGGCAATCCCCGAACTCGTTGCTGGACACCGGCGGTGAGGGATGCCGTCAAGCTGAAGAAGGAGTCCTACAGAACCCTTTTGTCCTGTGGGACCCTGGAGGCAGCTGATAGGTACCGGCAGGCCAAGCGGAATGCGGCTTTGGTGGTTGCTGAGGCAAAAACTCGGGCGTGGGAGGAGTTTGGGGAGGCCATGGATAACGACTTTCGGACGGCCTTCGAGGAGATTCTGGTCCACCGTCCGGCGTCTCAGGAGGGGGAAGCAGTGCAGTGTCAACACTGTATATGGTGGGGATGGTGCGCTGCTGACCTCGACTCGGGACGTTGTGGGTCGGTGGGGGAGTACTTCAAAGACCTACTCAATCCCACTAACATGCCTTCCAATGTGGAAGCAGAGCCTGGGGACTCAGAGGTGGGCTCCCCCATCTCTGGGACTGAGGTCCCCGAGGTGGTCAAAAAACTCCTTGGTGGCAGGGCCCCGGGGGTGGATGGGATACGCCCGGAGTTCCTCAAGGCTCTGGATGCTGTAGGACTGTCTTGGTTGACACGTCTCTACAACATCGCATGGACATCAGGGACAGTGCCTCTGGATTGGCAGACCGGGGTGGTGGTCCCCCACTTTAAAAAGGGGGACTGGAGGGTGTGTTCCAACTACAGAGGGATCACACTCCTCAGCCTCCCTGGAAAAGTCTATTCTGGGGTCCTGGAGAGGAGGGTCCGTCGGATAGTCGAGCCTCGGATTCAGGAGGAACAGTGTGGTTTTCGTCCTGGTCGCGGAACAGTGGATCAGCTCTATACCCTTAGCAGGGTCCTGGAGGGTGCATGGGAGTTCGCTCAACCAGTCTACATGTGTTTTGTGGACTTGGAAAAGGCATTCGACCGTGTCCCTCGAGGAATTCTGTGGGGGGTACTCCGAGTATGGGGTACCGGACCCCCTGATAAGGGCTGTTCGGTCCCTGTACGATCGGTGCCAGAGCTTGGTCCGCATTACCGGCAGTAAGTCGAACCCGTTTCCAGTGAGAGTTGGACTCCGCCAAGGCTGCCCTTTGTCACCGATTCTGTTCATAACTTTTATGGACAGAATTTCTAGGCGCAGCCAGGGCATTGAGGGGGTCCGTTTTGGTGGACTCAGGATTGGGTCACTGCTTTTGCAGATGATGTTGTCCTGTTTGCTTCATCAGGCCGTGATCTTCAGCTTTCTCTGGATCGGTTCGCAGCTGAGTGTGAAGCGGCTGGGATGGGAATCAACACCTCCAAATCCGAGACCATGGTCCTCAGCCGGAAAAGGGTGGAGTGCCCTCTCGGGGTTGGTAGTGAGATCCTGCCCCAAGTGGAGGAGTTCAAGTATCTCGGGGTCTTGTTCAC